>NC_060278.1:35402118-35566797 GCF_021613505.1 Equus quagga
CGGGGCGGGGCGGGCGGCGGGGCGGGGCGGGCCCGCGCGCACAATGGCCCGAGCGGGCGGCCGAGCCCGCGCCCCACCCAGTGCAGAGCGCGTCGCGGGCCGGGCGGGTGGCTGAGCGCCTGGCCGGGCCATGTACGCGGGGAACCGCAGCGGCGGCCAGGGCTCCTGGGAGGGCGGCGCGGCGGCGGGCGCTGAGGACCCGGGGCCGGCGGGGCCGCTGAGCCCCGCGCCGCTCTTCAGCCCGGGCACCTACGAACGCCTGGCGCTGCTGCTCGGCTGCCTCGGGCTGCTGGGCGTGGGCAACAACCTGCTGGTGCTCGTCCTCTACTCCAAGTTCCCGCGGCTCCGCACGCCCACCCACCTCCTGCTGGTCAACATCAGCCTCAGCGACCTGCTGGTGGCCCTCTTCGGGGTCACCTTTACCTTCGTGTCCTGCCTGCGGAACGGCTGGGTGTGGGACGCCGTGGGCTGCGCGTGGGACGGCTTTAGCAGCAGCCTCTGCGGTGAGTCGGGCCTCCTGCGCTCCTCTGCACACTCCGGGCCCTGCCTCGCCCCCGCCCTGCGCGCCCCCCCCCCCCCCGGCCGTGCCCCCCCGCCCCCGGCTGGACCCGCCCCCCCCCCCCCCCCCCCCCCGGCCGCGCCCCTCTGCTCCCCACCTGGCCGCGCCCCCCTGCTCCCCGCCCGGCCGCGCCCCCTGCTTCCCCCCGGCCGCGCCCCCCTCCCTGCTCCGGCCGCCTCCCTGCAGCTCCTCACCCCGCCGGCCCTAACGCAGCCGGGCTGCATCCCAGCTCCCCTTTTAGCTCCATCTCATCTCCTGTCTCTGTGTTCACCTCCTCATAGAATTCAACAGGGCACGAAACAACGTCTTTTACACTTTGTGGGAAGAAACGAGGGACCCTAGAGTCAAGAGATTCAAGAAAAAGTGATTAACTCGCGAAAGTTGGAGAGGGTGATGAGAAGAGATTTAATTCATATACTATTTCTTTCCTAAAATGAAACATAGAAACCTAACAGAGTAGCAATGTGTAATTTTTTTTAAAAAAAATGTTGCTCATTAGCTGTTGTAAACCTTTGCATGCTTCCCGGGAAGTGAGATCTTTTAATTCAGGTCCTCAGAATGCAAATTGGCATGAGCCCCATAAACTATTTTTACTATATTTTCCTCCCTGTAGGTTCCAGCACACCAAAATCTAAGGTGAGGTTGTACATGGCTCAGGGAATCCCAACTCAGATGAACAAATAATTACCTGTGCAGCCAGAAGGTTTCACTAAAGTAGAACTGGATTGTTAATTGAAGAGTTATTGAAACGATACTGCTAATCCTTAGGGGACATTTAAGTCTCGCTGAGCCTTGACATTTTGAAGGATGATCCACCCAGCGTATCATCGAAGTTGTGGTTTTCTCAGCGTGGAGAAGAAATTATCTTTGTGTGTGTGCTCCAGAAATTTCGTTTGTACAAAGATTTGAAACTTAGGAGGGGTCTGTAAGTGTATGTAGTGGGGATATAGATACCTATGTGATTACACTCTTCATATTAGCTTAAAATACCTGGTCAGGCATTTTTTTAGGCAGGGCTAAGCTTTAAAGAGGTGATTCAAGCTCAAGCTTAAAGTGTCGTCATTAATGCTCCCTAAAATGGGTGGGAGGGGTTTGGTACAGGCAGGAAAGTTCTTATTTAGGAGAAGTGCTCTTTCTGTGCTGGGAAATTCTGTTTCTGTCCCGACCTTATGCCCGGGAGTTTGAAAACAAGGGTATATTGAGTTCTTTATTAGTACAAGGTTCACCCTCTTCCTCATGGCTTCCCTCTGCGCCCCCACCCTGCTGTGTCTGTCTGCTGTCGCTTCCATCCTTTTTCCCTCCTTCGTCATCCCTGCTCGGCTCCAGTCCCCGTCAGAGGGGTTTTCTAAGACTGCCGGAAACATTCACCACACAGTATTTTGCCTGATGACTGCTCTGTTTCTCTGGGCATTTGCTTAGTGCTTTCAACCATGACTTTATCCCTGCCTTTCAATTAGGGGTGGAAACTCTGGGGTAAGCGATTGAGAGACTTGTTTAAGCCCTGGGAGACCAGTCAATTGTGGGCTATGATGGGGCTTAAAAATTCTTAGCAAAGATTAAGAATTTTTTCGCCTGGGGTAAATCCCAAGGATTGTGCTTCCAGGTAGGAGTTAGAGATGAAAAGGAGGGGCTTCCCCCTTTGTTACCCCTGAGCAGGAACGAACCAACCATGGAGTATTGAAGGGGAGGAAATAACAAAATGCCAGAAGTGGCTGCTTGCTCCAGAGGCTTCTGGAGAGGCTGCCCTGTCAGGTGGAAAGACTGCTGGCCTGCTGGCACGAGAGTGGGTCCTACTCTCCATTCTCTGGCTAACCCATCTTGTGGACTTTCTCAGCCGCTTAACCTCTCCAGCCATCAGTTTCCCTATCTCTTTTATGGGGTAGTGGAGCTAAATGTTCTTTAATTTTGTCTTGTCCTACTTGCTATGTATTTTGAGGACTTCTTTGATATCTGTAGTTAGAAGGTGCCTGGTTTTAGCACTTAGGCTTGTATCCTCTCCTCTTACTTCCACCTTCAGCTCTGTTCTCTTCTAAGCCAGGAATAAGCACATCCTATGGTTACACTTCTTCATATACTCCCATGGGTTCCATCCTCTGCAACCCTACTGTAAGAAGGCAGAATAAGCCATTCAGACACTTACATATATATATGAGTAGGCCAGGCAGCCGCTTCATCCTGTGCTCAATTCTTGATTTCTCAGGGAATGCTGAAAACAAGGACTCCCTGATATCCTGGAGGCAGAGGCTTTGACTAGATAGAACTATTAAGATTGTCATTTCACTTAAATTGACCAGTCAGTTCAGTGAACTAGTCAATTTACTCTTGAATGGCTTGTTTTACAAATGTCCAAGATAATTGATCATCTTAGCCTAGGTGGGCCTGGTTTATACTGATCTCGATTTTGGTAAGTTTGATGGTTAGGGAAATCAGAGCTCAGAGAACTCGCACCCTTCCTGCGCAATGAGGAATGACAGAACGGCCCCCTAGCAGATGCTGTGTGGAGCACTTTAGCCTAAAGACTTCCAGCTGAGTGTGCCTTTTCCCCCTTAGCTTTTCTATCTCTGGCCACACCCAGTGCCACACCAATGTTCTGCACATGGAATATAGCCAGTGTTAGGCCCAAGGTTAACAGGAGAGCCTTTCTTCACTACTGCCTCCTACCCCTGCAAAAACAAGAATAGACAACATGTTAAGCTTGGCAGAGGGTGTTGAGACAGACTTTTCTCTTGGGAGACAGAGATTCAAGGTCATAGAGCCAGAGTCCGGCAAAATGCAAGCCATGCCATTCACATATTAGAAGTAGGTGTTATTATATTAAGATATTTTAACATATGAACCCGGGAATTTTCCTTTTTAACTTACACCTAAAAATATACATGTGCATATGTATTTTCGTACAAAGATTTGTTATAAATACATTTTCCCTTCAGTAGACCTATTTTTTCATGCACTTAAATATTTTAAAATGACAGTTATTTTACTGAATTAATCCTTTTGTAATGATCTGACTGGTTAATTCAGTTGAAATAGTCTCATGTTGATACCGTGAGATCCTAAGGGTGGGTGGGACTTGGGAAAGTCAGCTGTCCTAGGATCACCCACAGACTGTATTGGCCACAGAAATATTCCTATTCATGATATTGTGCACATAGTATGTAGTCTGTTTCCATAAACACAGGGGAGCCACACTTTCTTATAGGCTAAGCTCACAGCGCGGTATAATTTCATTCAAATATTAATTTTCTTAAAAGCAAAAGTTAGAGAATTGTATTATGTTCATTCTTCTTTATTTTTGTGGAACGTTATCACGTCCATTCTTCATGACTGAACTGCCTGATTTGGAGGAGTATATCTCTATTGTTCATTTTCAAGAAATCAGACAACAGGTGAGAGAGCACTGAATAACTTGCTTTGGTAGAGGCTTCTGTCCTGCTAACGAGCCAGGCTCCAGTGGATTGTGATTGCTGTTGCATGAAATTACTTTTCTCCTAAATCGTTTACAATTGTATTCTTTCTTGAATTTTCTTCTTTCAGAGGAGAGTTCCAGTCAGAAATGCATGTGTGATGCATTTTGACATTTACTGCTAAGGTGAAATGCAGAAATGAAAACAACACATCCATTTTAGTATTCTCGATGTGATTAGATGTACTTTGTCGTGTTTTTATGCTACTGACCTATAAGAAAAAAATATTAAAAAAGGGTAAGAGTTAAACAGCTAGGACCTGCAACCTTGATACTTCTGGGATGAACTGGAACATCACAAGGAGAGATTTCATTACAGCATATTCACACCTCATCTGAGCCCTCAGCTGAGATTCATACACATTTCCTTCATTGGCAGCTGTCACCAGATGCTCTACCTCCCAGGATGGCGGACAGTCTCCCGACAGAGTTTGATGTGATTGTAATAGGGACAGGTTTGCCTGAATCCATCCTTGCAGCTGCATGTTCAAGAAGTGGTCAGAGGGTTTTGCATCTTGATTCAAGAAGTTACTATGGAGGAAACTGGGCTAGTTTCAGCTTTTCGGCATTGCTGTCCTGGTTGGAGTGTCAGCAAAACAGTGACCCTGGGGAAGAAGGTTCTGCTGCGTGGCAGGACCTGATCCATGAAACAGAAGAAGCCATCACCCTTTGCAGCAAGGACAAAACCATTCAGCACACAGAAGTGTTCTGTTATGCCAGTCAGGATGTGGATGACAATACTGAAGAGACTGATGCCCTACAGAGAACTCCTTCCTGGGTAGCACCCACTCCCCTCACCAACCCTCTGGTTCCAGCATGCTTGTCTGAAGAAACACCCTCTTTGTGCGTTACAAGGCATGAGATGCCTGCCAAAGACACTCCAGAAAATGATGGAGAGATTTCGCCAGAAGTCATGGATGTAGAGGAAACCCTGGCGAAAGAAAATAATCGTGGAGATAAAACTTATACACACACAGTTTCAGATGGAGCTAAAGATGAAAACAAACTTATAGTGGAAGATAGCACTGATCAACCAAAGAGAAATAGGATTACTTACTCTCAAATAGTTAAAGAAGGCAGGAGGTTTAATATTGATTTGGTATCAAAGCTGCTATATTCTCAAGGATTGCTAATTGATCTTTTAATCAAATCAAATGTTAGTCGTTATGCAGAATTTAAAAATGTCACTAGGATTCTTGCATTTCGAGAAGGAAAAGTAGAACAGGTGCCTTGTTCCAGAGCAGATGTCTTTAACAGCAAAGCACTCACCATGGTTGAAAAGAGGATGCTAATGAAATTTCTTACATTTTGTTTAGACTATGAACAACATCCTGAGGAATACCAAGCTTTCATGCAATGCTCTTTTTCAGAGTACTTAAAAACTAAAAAATTAACCCCCAACCTCCAACATTTTGTGCTGCACTCAATTGCAATGACAGAGTCGTCTTGCACTACAATAGATGGCCTTAAAGCAACAAAAAACTTCCTTCAGTGTCTTGGCCGATTCGGCAACACCCCCTTTTTATTCCCCTTGTATGGCCAAGGAGAAGTTCCCCAGTGTTTCTGCAGGATGTGTGCAGTTTTTGGTGGAATCTATTGTCTTTGCCATAAAATACAATGCCTTGTAGTTGACAAAGAATCGGGAAGATGTCAAGCAATCATAGATCACTTTGGCCAAAGAATAAATGCTAAATATTTTATTGTGGAGGACAGTTACCTTTCTGAGGACACGTGCTCAAATGTGCAGTATAAGCAGATCTCCAGGGCAGTGCTCATTACGGATCAGTCTGTACTAAAGACCGATTCAGATCAGCAGATTTCCATTTTGATAGTGCCTCCGGCGGAACCAGGAATGTGTGCTGTTCGGGTCACTGAACTATGTTCTTCAACGATGACATGCATGAAAGACACTTATCTGGTACATTTGACCTGTTCATCCTCTAAAACAGCAAGAGAAGACTTAGAATCAGTGGTGAGGAAATTATTCATTCCATATGCTGAAACAGAAACAGACAGGGAAGGACTTACAAAGCCAAGACTCTTGTGGGCTCTTTATTTTAATATGAGGGATTCCTCAGGAATCAGCAGAAGCTCCTATAATGGCTTACCTTCCAATGTTTATGTCTGCTCTGGGCCTGACTGTGGACTAGGAAATGAGCACGCAGTCAGGCAAGCTCAAACGCTTTTCCAGGAGATCTTTCCAAGTGAAGAATTCTGCCCTCCACCTCCTAATCCAGAAGACATTATCTTTGACGGCGATGACAAGCAGCCAGAGGCTCCTGGAACCACTAATAGAATAATTGCCAAACTAGAATCTTCTGAGGATTGCAAAAACCTAGAAAACCATGAGAACCACCTTCAAAATTAGAAAAAAGCAAACTGGAAAGGTTACTTTGGGCTTTCACCATGGCATCAGAATATGAGTATTAGAAGTGGTTATGTGATGAATGCTATGCAAATATTGTCCTTAATTGTCTTTGAGACATTCAGTCATTGGATGCTTTGTTAACCTATTGGTCACTGATTTATTGGTTTTTGGACTTCTTTCTGTTTCAGAATGGGCTCCATGATTCAGCCTCTTAAACAGGACTAGCTTTATTTTAGGGCTGGGTATATGTGTGAGGGTTCCATGTTAGCAGCTGTGCTTAAAGGAAGGTAATATTGCATCTGCTAATGGTCTTCTGATTTAATTATTGTCTACAGTAACAATAATATCTAAGGAGTATTTTAATTGCTTTTGCAGCTGACACACACACAGAGTAAATTATGTGGGTCTTTTGTATATAATATAAACGTATAGACATGGTGGGAGCAACAGCAGCTGACTCAAGTGTCAGTACGATAAAGTGCACTTGTCTGGAATTGTTGAAAGATTAGCTTTGCATGATCCTTTATTTGTGAAGGTCTGATGTTCACAGTACATCTTGCAGCTTCATTCTCCTGCTTGACACTTGTAACCCATGAGCAGTGCTGCCACCACAGTCTTCTGCATTCCAGAGTCCGAGAGTTCAGTCAGTAGTTAAAGAGCTCATTCTTGGGAAGCTCATTCCGAAGATCTAGGGGATAAGATTAGTTCTGGTTTAATACTTCAGAAAATTTCTGCAGAGCCCTGCTCTGGCACCTCAAAGAAAAGAACTTAACGTGTAACTCAGGCCAAAAGAAAAATTAAAATTGCCGCCGGAAAAGGGCCTTCAGAATGGCAGTTCTGCAGTTCCTAAGGAGGAACTGAGGGAGGCATTTCCCACCCAGGCCTTCTTTCCCCAGGTTTCTCCTGAGGGTGAAGTAGTCCACCTTGTTGGCCAGATCTGCCCCTCCAGTTAGCAACACTCATGCAGCCGATAGGGGGGCCTCAGAGGATTTGCCATGTCCAGGTGACTGCCTTCATGATCACTTGGCCTCTTGGCTGGAATCTAGAGGATAGAAACATTTTTTGTTCCCAGAACCACTAGAAGTTGTAAAGCTGGTTGTACTGCAGTGGTGAAAGCCTGTGGAGCTGCCGGGAGAGGTAAACTTCCTTCCCTTTTGGTGCCGTTTCCACCCCTGAGATGGAGAATGATAATCCTATTGGAAGAGAGCCCTTCAATGGCAGTTTTTGTTCTGGAATAGAGCATTTACTGTGTAAATTACTCATTACAGTTTTTCTCAACAACCCCTCGAGGCAGATATTGTTGAATACATTTTCACAGAGGAAATAAAGAATTGATAATGTGCTCAGAGTCTGGTATGTGGAAGAGCTAAGACTGGAATCCGGACTTGCGTGATTTCAAAATCTTTCCACTAAGAAACTGTTAGAAGAGTGCAGGTTCTGGAGGAGAAGGAGAGGCGCCCGGGGAATCAGTGTAGTGCTGCTGGTGAAGCAAAGTGGACAGACGTTGGTCTCTCAGCGTACTGAATCAGAGAAGTGTGAAGACTGAGATTAACTAAAAAGATAGTTTAGGGCTGTTGATCTCACTGAAGCAGAATTTGGCTAAGTTTTAACAAAATAATGCTTTTGAATAATCTGTCTTTTGATCTGAACATCTCATAAAGGGATACAGATGTTACTAGGCCAGAATATGCTCTGAATGGTCTTTTGTGCTCTTCTGTATGTGAGGAAAATGAAACAAGAAAGATTGAAGTAATTCACAGCTTACCAAAAGTAGAGAAGTCTTGAGTTTGTATTAATATTTATATACATTTTTTGCATTATAGCAAAGTAGTATTATTGGGTGGATCCTAAGATTTAAACCTATCAAAACAACTGAAATGCCTAAAATAGATCTAAAAAATAGTCATTAAAATGGAAAAGAATTTAAGATGAGGGCTGGCCCAGTGGCATAGTGGTTACGTTTGTATGCTGTGTTTCCACAGCCGGGGGTTCACAGGTTAGGATCCTGGGCGCAGACCTAGCACCGCTTGTCAAGCCGTGCTGTGGCAGCATCCCACATAAAAGAGAGGAAGACTGGCATGGATGTTAGTTCAGTGACAATCTTCCTCAAGCAAAAAGAGGAAGATTGGCAACAGATGTTAGCTCAGGGCCAATCTTCCTCACAAAAGAAATAAAAAGAAAAAGAATTTAAGATGATAAATAAAATGGAAGTGAAGGTAATCCAGACCTATTGAAAAAAATTTCAATTTCAGTATCATGAATATTCTTATTCATAAAAACTAGAGAAAAGGAACAATGAGAAATTGCAAAAGATGGTAGAGCCAAACATGATGGAAACAGGAAAAGAGTGTTAGAGCAGTCCAAAATAAGGGTGGTTTTAAAAACTAACAAAATGAATATATTACTTTCTTACTTGAATGCAAAACAACAAATTGGAAATGAGAAAAGTTATAACCAATAAAAAGCATTAAAAAAATTAGGGGATGTTATAGACTAGTATAGTTTTCTGATGAGTTGGAATTGTACCCTCATTGGTGAACTTTTTCAAATGAATAATATCTATGTCAAAGAATAATATCTATTTATTTATCATGAAGGATGACATGCTAATATTCGCATTTTGAGGCAAATAATGGCCTAGATATTAGAAGTCAAGCGTTTTGAAAAGGGTCTCATTCTGATCAGATGCAAAACTCAAAATAGAATATTAGAAAATATACAACATATAATAATAATTATTTCCTATGACTCAGGATTATGAAACTGGTGTTCAGCAGAATAACTATTAAATCAACATCAACAGAACAAAAAAGTAAAAATCCAAAGTATTAACTAAATATGACTTAAAAATCTCAGTAAAATTCATTATGCATCTTTGATTTAATTATCTCTGTAATGATTTTGTTGATTTCTCATAGTGTGATAGTTACTGAAAACATTGTTCCTATTGGAAAAACGTATAAGAAACATTTCTCAAGCAGAAACTGAACAATCTTGGCACCACTTTTATTTATATATAATTGAAGAAGTTTGTCATTGTAATAAAACTTTAATGAGCATTCACAAAATGAGAAAGGTAAGGAAAGAAAGCAGCACAAATATTTTCTATTAACATGGCTCTATAACTAGCGAAACCCATGGTGTGTAAGCATACTGACTGTGAAGGACTAATTCAGAAAGTTGCAGGATATAAAAATTTTAAAAGTTAATCTCATTTTCAGGTCCCAGCAGTGACAAACTACAATTTAAAAAATATATATTAATATATACGAGCCAAAGTTATACAACTATATTGAGATAAATTAAGTAAGATGCTGAGGTAGAAGCAGGCTGAAGGAACTACAACCTAGTGTAATGGAAAAGAAGTAAATAAGGAGCCCGAAAACCAAAATTTTATAGTCTTGACTTCATCTAAGGAATTAGATCTACTTTACATATGATAACACAGTTCATTCCAGATGAACTAAAATGTTAAGTATAAAGAGGAAAATAAAAAGACTACAATTCTCATCCCAATAATGGTACAAAGGAAACTTTATGGCAATGAAAAACATTATTGACAAGGTAGATATCAACTAAAATAAAAATGGAAAGTCTGTACTAAATAGGAAGAAGACAAAAGAAGCAGAAGAGATGGCGTAAAAAAAAGCTACTTGCATTACACATGGATAAAATGCTTAATATTTTGTAAAAAGTACATGCAAATTCATAAACCTTTCTGCTCTTTACTAGGCAAATTTATAAAAGGATTGGCTACAAATGAGAAGGTACAAATAAAAGTCAATTCTTAGAATATTCAGATTTCCTAATATGAAAAATGCAAAGTGAACAACTTTGACCTTGTTCATGCTATTATATTAGCAAAAGATTTTTAAATCACGTGTCCTCGTAGTAGCAATGTTATATTAGTAGTTTTGTAAAGAACTGTTTAGACGAATATAATAGGAACTCTCTAACCAATCTATCTTTTGATAGATCTAACTCACTTTGAGTACCATATGCCCAGGGAAGTATTTAAGAGAAAAAAAAGCTACTTGTACAAATATATTTCTAGCAATTCCATTAATCTGAGTTAAAAAAAGCCCAATAATAAGGAAATGGATCAGTAAATTTTGATGTATTGCTATTGCTATCATAGACTTATTTACTCATGAATGTGGATAAAGGTCAAATCGTATGGAAAAAATGTTTAAATGAGACTCAAAAGTGTTAGAACACATTATTGTATTTACTGATTATATTTGTGTGAAAATTTAGGTCTCTAATTGAAAAGAATCAGAAGAAAACATAATTAATTGGAGTTTCACATTAAGGGGTTCTTTAATTTTTTCTGTAAAATACTGATGTGTGCAATAAAAAAATAAAAGATTAATTGGTAAAATGTTTTACTAAGTTGATGAGAAAATTGTTGATTTCTT
Source organism: Equus quagga (assembly GCF_021613505.1). Lineage (NCBI taxonomy): Eukaryota > Metazoa > Chordata > Mammalia > Perissodactyla > Equidae > Equus > Equus quagga. Next base: position 35,412,927 of record NC_060278.1, read on the forward strand.
GGAAACTTGTAAAATTCTCCTTTAAATGGAAAAATATATATGTTTTTAGATGTTAAAGTCAAAAGATAATCTCCAGAAACACGACAGAAAGTTTTACAGCTCTTGGTGGCAAAGAATTCTTGGTCAAGATGGACTTTGTATCTTATCTCGGTTGCCCAGTATTAAGAAATACGAAGGTGTACTGTGACAATAGTTTTTTTAAGTGGAAACCTCAGAGCCAGAGGTGGAAATCATAGAAGTAGTATTAATGCGTTCCAGGACATCAGCATGAAGACGTTTCATACTAATTAAAGTATGGCCCCTAATCCAAGAACACACTTCATTTGGGAGTCTTGGAGCCTAGGGAAAGGAAGGATGGATTTGGATTCGCACAAGTGGCGATCGAGTTCTTATCCTTGTAACCGACAGCCACATGTATTCCCATGTCAACAGCAGGGGACACAGTCCCTCCAGCTTTCTGTAAGGCGCGAACAAAGAGTCCGAGTGATTCCCGTGAAAGAATCTGACCCTGACGTGAGTGTTAGGACCGCAGATCTGTAGAGCATTTGTAGGAAGGCCGCTTTTCCCCTGACAACTCCCTGTTCTCGTGTGAACCTCAGGACCACCGTGTAAGGTAAGAAAGGACAGGTATTTGTCTCCATTTTACAGATAAGACTTGGAAGACTTGAGTGACTTGCCTGGACTCTCGCCTAGTAAGTATTCAGATCTTAACTAAAATTGAAATGTAGCTGTTCTGCTTTGCCTCCATCTTAAGAGAGTTATTTATTGCACATGAGTGCATAACACATAAATCACTGTTTTAAAAGTGGTGGCTTCTAGAATTTTAGAATACATTTATTTTTCAACAAATAAACAAAAATCCTATAAATTAAAATCTGCGTAAAGTGGTAACCTCTGGGGTTAGAAGAGGGAGAAGAGAGTTGATTATTTAAGCTCACACCTGAAGTCAGAACAAACTTTCTTTATCCTGGTCTTTATGTCAAGAGCTTCATTTTTTTATATACATTATCTTTATTGGTTCCTGCTGATGTCCTATAATTTTGACATTTGCTTGTTGCTAAAAATATGTTTAACGCTTAATACACTCTGAGCAACTAATATGAGTAAAGGGATACACATTCTCAGAAGAAAAGGAGTGACTTTGGATTCAGAGGTGCAGGATTGACAAAGTCCCTGTTTTTACTTCAGTCAGAAGAAATCCATTGTATAGTTTTAAAGAAAGAGGAATCCTTGGGGACGTTAGTGCAATGGGGTTTATGCCAGTTCTTTTTGTTATAGGTCGTGTAGTTAGAGCCCTTAAGCACCCCATTTCTGTTTGTTTGAGACTTTTATTGTTCCTTTATTTATTCATCCCTTATATCCAAAAATCAGAACAGAAATATTACTAATCCAGTATGGGGAAGTATTATTTTTTACATCATCATACATTAATATATGTGTAAGTTCAATTTATAGTTAAAAGTTCTTGTGCCGATGTCAGTATTTTTATTGTCCATTATAAAGAAGAAATTTCGGGGATCGTACTGCTGAGGAAGAGCAGGAAGTCTTGTTTTTAGGCAATTAATTAGGTTAATTTCCTAATATGATTTCTGTGAAGGATTATAGAGAAACGAGCTACGTGTCCTGTTCCTCTAACAGGCCCGATTTATGATGACATAACATTATTTGTAATGCCCTCTGTTGTTGAAACGTAAATACCAACCAGGTGTTTATTAAAAAGAAAAAGCAAAGGATGAGAACTGCTCTGGAAATGGTTTGTCATGAGACTGTAATCTCCTTTAAAACAGTATCTGTGTGCTGTCCCTCTGTGCTCCCCACGGCGTCCTGCACTGCATAGGCTCCAGAAAGAAATGTGCTGTTTGAAAGCCCGAGATCTGCTCTTCGGCAGGAACCACTGCCTCCATCCGTGCCCAGCGCTCCCCGCTTCCCTCCCCTCTCTGGTCCACATTGCTTCCTTCTGAGGGTTTATAGCAAACTCCAAAACAAAAGAGAATTAGGGAATATTTCTCATGCTGCCCCAATGGTTGGATACAGATTAGAGATTTGATGGGGTTTTTTTAAATCATTCATCTCATCCAGAAATAAACTCTGCAAAGCAGTTATAGAAATGAAAGGATGATGTCTTTTTTGTTTTTCTGTTTTTTGTAATGTTCCCTTATTACCTTTTTAGATGATGTCTTTCTATACGTTGCGAATAACTGCCTCAAAATTAATGTAAAAATATTCTAACTTTCTATTTGGAGGCGTGCTGTTCACTTGACACACTATGGGCAAATTAGTCCAATTACATGTATATAATAATATCTTGTGAGTTTCAGCAAAGCCAATACAAGAGTAAACAAGCCGTCTTTAATTGAATTGTACACACATTTACACTCACTGATGGGTCCCCAAGCGATGAGATAGTGCAACAGCTTGACGTTTTTGTAGATGGGGTTAACTATAGACAATACCTAATTGTGATGGAATGAGTCAGTATTCTTAATGCAGAGAAGAGCCTGAACTAGGTTACCGTGCACCGTGAAACATAGGGTCCAACGCAGTGTGACATTTACTGAGCACTGTGCCCGGTTTCTGTCTAGACCAGAAACACAGAGAATAGCCATAACTAACTGAGCTCTTACTGTGTGCCAAGCTCTTCTCTAAGTGCTTGCTGTGTTTATCTTATTTAATTCTCCTAACAGCCCAGTTGGGTAGGTGCGCTTATCATCCCCATTTTGCAGATGGGGAAACAGGCACTGCAAAGACAGAGAGCTTGAGTGAGAGATCACAGCTGGGAAGTGGTGGACCTGGCTTCAAACCCGGGCAGTCTGACTCTGTAAATAACCCACAGGCAGGGACTGCAATGTGATGTGGTCTTCAGAGAGCTGTCAGATTCAGTCCAGGAACTGTTCTCATTTCTTTATATATATTATCTCAATTTTTAAAATAACTCTGTGAGGTAGAAATTAATGTTCCCATGTATAGATGAGAAATATGGCTCAGTAATGCTGAAAGTTACAGAATTGGTAAGTAACGGAACTCCCAGTCCATTGGGGCTGACATTGATGCACAATTAGCCACTGTATTAATCAGGCTGTGATCATTTCTATGATCTAGGTATAGATAAACTTTAATGGATGCACAATGAAATTATTTTAAGTCTGACTAGGGAAATCTGGGAAGGCTTCATGAAAGAAAAGACCTGGGCTCTGAAGGTTGAGAAGGATTTCTGTAGGCTGATATGAAAAACAGCATTCCATGCAGGGAGAGCTGCAAAAACGAAGGCATGGGGACACTGAGGACGGCGCCTGGCTAGAGTGTGGTGTGCACTGAGCTGGTGTGGAGAGATGGGTTGGGTGCCACAGGTCCAGAGCATCAGCGGTCTTGACCATGCCAACTCTCGGTGGTCTTGAATGCTAGGGCACTTTTATTCAGTGGATAATGAGGAGCTGTTGAAGGCTTATGTTTACAAAGTTTAGCCCGGTGGCAGTGTGGAGGGAGGCTAGAAAGAAGGAGCAGAGATTGGGTGCAGATGACTGGTAAGGAGGGAAAATATGATAAGACCTGGGTAGGGCAGAGTGATGGGAATGAAACAGGCAGAGAAAAACTTGGAAATATAAACATAGACCTGGAAATGACTATGTTATGGATAAAATAGAGAAAAGAATTGAAAATGATTAAAATTTCAGCTTTGGTACTTGAATCAGTGTAATCCATTTAACCGAGATTGGGAACAGGTTTTGGGGAAAAGCAAATGGGTTTGGTTTTGTCATACAAGGTAACCAGGAGGTGGTTCTAGAAGGTCTTGGAGGGCTTTGTATGCTAAGGAGTTTTGACTTTGTCTTAGTGGAGCAACACTTAATGTTACTAAACAAGGAAATAGGTTGCACTTGGGTATATAACTGGCGTCTGTATAGAGGATGAATCCAAGGGAGGCAAGGATGTAGAAAGGAGACCAGACAAGAGGCTATTACAATAGTTTGGTGAGAGGTAATGAGGGTCTGAACTGGGGCCTTAGTAGGACAGATTTGAGAACTCCGGAGGAGATTAAATCAGCATGACTCAGCGACTGATTGGGTGTGAGTGCTGCAGGAAAGGAAGAGAAATCAGAAGACAATTGAGAAAGAGCTGGCGGATATGGACCTGTTGGGAATGCAAACATGTGCCCTGCTGGGTTTGACGTAGTGGGTCCTGCCCCTGGATTATTCCTGGACTTGGAAAATTCCTTTTCTAGGATTCCTTGGTATATACTCTTTCTTTTCTCCTGGGCTTGTTAAGCCTCAAGGATATGAGTCAGAAGCTGACAGTACCTTGATTACCAGTGTGTCTGAGACTTACGCCAATAGAGAACACCCAAGCCAATGATGGGAGGAGAGACAGCCCTGCTGACGCTCTTTCAGACCCCTCACTTATGTGGCTCACAGTATATTTCTGTTGGACACTGTGCCGGAAGCCAGTGCCGCTTTGGACTTGCCGGTTGCATAAAATAATCCATTTCCTTTCTCCATAAAGAAAAAAGCTGGTGTAGAAATAGGAGACGAGGTAGGAGAGACGTTATAGGTCCAAGGGGAATTTCAAAAAGAGCCTGGCCTGAAGTGTTGATATTGCAAAGAGGTTAGGTAAACTAATGTCTTAGGAATTGATTGATTTATCGATTGATGAAATTCTAGAGCAGAAATTCCAGAGGGCAACTGTAATTCCTACTGGGTAGGTGGTAAGTTGTCATGCATTGTTACATAAATAAGGGAGTAAAACAAGTATGTGGTGATGTGGTGGTGGCGATTTAATTTATCTTCTGGTGAGTATTTTGGCAGGTTGTATTGAAAGCGTCAAAATTTTGTACAACCTTCCTGTCTAACAATTATATTGTCAAGAATTTATCCTAAGGAGGTAATCATGGATGTATGTAAACAGATAGCTCATGGATTACAGTGTTTGTGGCTAACACTTATTAGGTGTGTACCATATGCCAGGTGCTGTTACAACTGCTTTATGCACATTAATTTTCTCTTAATCTTCATCGCAACTCTGTGAGGTAGTTAGATACTAGTCGGCCCATTTTACAGTTAAGAAAATTAAAGCACCAAAGGATTAGCTTGTTGAAGGTCACATAAAAAGTGGAGGGTACGGAACCGAACGTAGTGCCCTTGATGGCTAGGCACACTGTCTCTCCTCATGGCACTGTTAGAATGTGAGAAATCAAAAGGAATCCACAGACCTGCAGTGTGCCATCTGAGAGCACCTCTTCCAGAAATCAGCATTCCACCAAGCAGCCATCAGGACCCAGACCCTGGAAACACTCTTTGCCTCCTCCTGTCCCCTCAAAAGATAATCAGAGCAAATCCCATCCCACCTCACATCCCTGCTGGGGTCAATTGTCGCCGAAAGGGAAGTCGTCGCCAGTCAGCCGTGACAGACCACCTCTCCACGGTTGAGTCTGTCTCTTGATCTGGTCCCGTCCTGAACTCCCCCAGTGTGTGCTCAGAGCCTCCCTCCCTCTATCTCCAACTTCTTCTCTGAACAGTTCCTCTACTCCCTCACTTTTCCTTAGTAAGTAAAAGTACTTACTGGCTGCCCCCAAGGACCCTGATTTCCTACCTCCAAGCAGAAGCTGATTTCCCCCTAATGCCCTGTTAGGATTTTGTTAGATTAACGTTTGTTAAGTGGAGCACAGAGTGCTGGATGCTGAATCCCAATTTACCAACAGATCACAAAAGAAGTTGAAATAGAGTCTATTACTCACAGATTCTGGAGGAAGTACCTGGCATGCCTCGAGGGGTCACACGGGGAGGTCAAGGGAGAGTACAGACAGAGAGAGGCAGGATCTAGGACACATGGCTTTATTAGGGTCCACATTTGGAGTGCTTTGGGGTTCCTGGGCTGAGGCTGATTGGTCAATTCAAACCCAAAGAGCGGGGCTTGGTACACTACCTATGGGGCGCAAGGGGAAGGCCCTGGGAGGCAGGGCAGCTGTGGACACGAGGGCTGTTGTGGAAGTCACATCAGGAACATACATTTGCCGTGACTCGAGGCTGCTGGCTAGGGTGTGCGCTTGCATGGGGTCTGGTGTCAGTTTAAGGTCCTGCAGGCTGCTGGGCCAAACTAAATGGATGCCGAGGCAGCAATACTGTGGAGTAGCTCAGCTAAACTGTCAGCACACCCGTACACAGCCAGGAGGTTGAGTAGGTTGCCCACTGAGTATCACTGCTGCTTCTCATTCTCCTAGGAGACCCTTAGCTCCGCAAGGCTCGCCCGCAGCGAAGATGCGAAATTGAACTCACATCCCACAGATGGGCGGGGAATGGAGTGCTTCCTTGGCCATTGCTGCTCTCATCCAGTCTGCTCTCTCCCTCCCGGATAATTCCCGTCAGTGCGCAGTCTAGCCAACACTCCCAAATGTCCCTTGACTTGTGACCACCCTTTCTAGTCTACATTGAGATGTAAGCGTGAAATACACACCATATTTTGAAGATTTAGTATGAGAAAAAGTGTGTAAAATATCTCAATAATTTTATGTTGATTCCAAATTGAGATGATAATATTTTAAATATATTGGGTTAGATAAGATGTTATTAAAGTCATTTTTATCTGTTTCTTTTTACTTTTTAAAATGTAGCTACTAGAAAAATTTAGCTAACACATGTGGCTCACATCCTCTCTCTGCTGGCCCGGACTGCTCTAGGGTGTAAGTAAATCTGGAATTGGTGGCTGTGGTGTATGTCGGGTGAATTTTCAAATGGATGTCTTTCAGTATCCTCAGTGCCTCTCCTTTGTATAAGGCGCTCGCGGTTCCCGGTCCTTGTCATCTTCCTCTCTCGGAGCTCCCAAGAGAGCTTTGGTCTATATGTCTCGTTTGGCATTTCAAATACAAATTTTGTATTTCAGCTTGTCTTTCTCTGTTGCCTTTTCCCCTTTGCATCAAGGACCATCTCCTACAACTTTCCTGCCCCACCACTAAGCTCAGGGCGTGTGTGTTGGAGCCACTTGACCACGTAAGGAAGATTTAGACACTCCTAGCGTGATGACTGCCGGCTCCTAAGCTATGATTTGTTCTGGAACAATTTTGTCTTATTTACCTTGAGTATACCTTCAGTTTCTTATGCATCCAGGCTTCACTCTGCTGTCCACAATACGAGGAAATTCCAGAGGAAGTCACATTAGCCTTCACTCTCCCTTTTCTTGGTGAAACGGCTGATGTCTCCCGGCAAGGCTTCTCATGTACTACTGGGTTCTGGAGTCTCCGCAGTGGGCTAGGCCAGGGCGAGCTTCACATGTACAAGGCCGTTTCGTTGGATTTATAAAAGCTCCTTTTCAAATGATACCACCTTCAGCCATCTCCTGATATGTTGCACCTGGTTCTATAAAACATGGCGTTATGATGGCTTATTGGAATATAAGAAGCAACAATTGAAAAATACAAGGGAATAGGTAGAGAGGAATAAAAGCTAGAGATGAGTACAACATTATGAAAATTAGACCTGTCCATATAAACTAGACAAGGTCCCCCTTCCTCAGAGCTGGAGCTTGGTGTGTGACACAGCGTTTGGTGTTCCTGAGGAGCTCTGTTTTGTGAAATGCTAACTCAAATGAATGGTTCTGTCCAGGTCCTCTCCTGAGGGGACAATTTACAAACCCCTAATGTGTGGCCCCTGAGCGGCAGGCAGGGAGAAAGGCAAGCAAGTTTTAGAACCCAGAATGACGCTACTGGAAAGTTTTCCTGAAAATTTTCAAATGCCAAGAGATGTGGGAGTGTTGAGATAGAAGGTGTCTAAGGAACAAAAGAGTGCAAACAAAAGGCACAGGAGCCCCAGGTTGCTGGGTGTGTGCTGTTTCCTGGCCTGGGGTGGACCTATTAGAGCTGAGAAAACAGAGAACTGGTCTCTGCTGTGGGCTTGAGGTCTCTCTCTCTCTTCTCTGTTTCTAAAGATGTAGAAGAATTCTTAGACAGGATGAAGGATGCCAAAGAGTAATGATAAGTGAATCAAAAGGCAGGTAAGCAAAATAGTGTAAGGAAAGAGGAAAACCTTGAACTCTGAAACTAAGATATATAGAAATTCTTTTCTCATGAAAGAGAATCATTCCATGGAATACAGAGGTCTGTAATTTATTTCGCATCCTGTGCTCCTGCCTGGACATAGAGACACAGCTGGTGACGCTGGTGCTCTGCTGGAGGCTGGAGAGCTTGATGGAAAGACTTCAGGGGCTGGTACAGGCGTGGGAGGCCTGAGGGGTCTGTGTCAGAGGGATGAAAGGGCCGTCTCTCCAGGCTGACTGCCATGGACGCAGGGGACAGCATCAGAAGAGATCCGCACTGCATCTCCTGGGGTAGACTAAACTGAAGGATTCAGAGACATCCCAGTTTCTTGTGTTCTTCCATTGGTGACTGCGTCTGTGGAGGAAAACCTGGGAAATGAGCAAACAGTCACAGAGAGATGATATTAAAGGAGATTTGGGTTTAATCTAGATGGACCATTTGTTCTGAAAGTCAGAATCTTCAGGGAAATCTCTTAAACAAACAGATCCTCAGGCTCCGCCCCAGAGCTGCTGAAGCAGAATCTTCAGGGAAATCTCTTAAACAGATCCTCAGGCTCCGCCCCAGGCCTGCTGAAGCAGAATCTTCAATGGGAGAGCCTTGCAGTCGGCATTTTATACAACCGCCCCAGGAGATATATTTGTAGCTGTTTCAAGAGCTGGCATTTGGAATCACTATTCCTACCAGGGAAGAGAGACTTGCTGCTCAGATCCAGAGGGTTTTAAGCTGAACATCGAGGGTGAGAGTCAAATCTATATGAAGCCCAGTTTGGGAATCTGGGAGAGAAGCTTGAGACAGTGGCATACAAATGGTTCTGGAAGTCCATCCTGCTCTGACACCTGCTGGCTTTGCTTTGTGGCCTTGGGCAAAATACTTTCTATTTGTAAAGCTTCCTTCCCCACCTCCAGCTTTCCTCCAGCTCTCCTCCGTTTGGCATTCTCAGCTCAGGAAGACTAAGACTTTCAAGGAAATGATCTTTTCTTGCCTATCCAAACTGTCCCGCACTAGTCACCAGGATGGGCGCTACTTTATGTGCTACCACGTCACCAACATATATTTTAAACCTGAAGCATTTTGTCCCAGGATTGCCCTGCCCAGGATGTAGCAAGTAGGTTTTTCTTTAACGCATTCTGATGAGCTTATCTTCTTTCCCATTCTCTTTTTGTGGCCCTGAGGTATCTTGTATCACATTTTTTAATTGACTGGGTGCTTACACACACACAGAATTACAGCTGAGTGTACTGTACTCCTTGAGAGAAAAGTGGCACGGGCCCTCTTGCTGTATTTCGCTTCTCTTCCCTGAGTCAGCAGCGTGGTATAGAAGGTAATTTAAAATGGGACCAGTGTGTTACCGGCTGCTGTAAAGCCGAAACCCTGAGCTCCTTTGAGAGCTTTCTAAATTATAAATGCCTAAATTAAAATCTAATTTGGTACCTCCGAGGTTCCCTTGCATTTCTAATTTGCTCTTCTGGGCTAGCTCAGATTTTCTTCACTTGGTGCCAGGTTGGAAATCCAGGAAGGAACACTTAGAAACTAGAACTGTCATTGCAGGTGTGGGGTCACATGGCTATCCCATAATTTATTCATATGTTGGATTTTTTCATAGAATTAAAAAGTCCTCAAGCTTATTCATTGATCCCAACCAACTCACTTCATCAGATCTTCCCAGGGGGAGTTCAGATAGAGGCTGGACTAGCAGAGAGAAGATGTGAGTGGCCCTCCAATCGTGAACCTCGGCCCCTTTCCGCACACTCTTAGTAGATGGGCACAGTGAGCTTCTCCTGCCTCACGTGTCTGTGAAGAGCTGACGAGAAAAGCACAGGGGGCAGCATTTTGAAAATTCTGAAATACCACTTGAAATAAGGTATTCTGACTTCTTATTGTGAGTGGAGAACAAGGGGTGACAAATTAATAGGAATACCATTTGACTTCATATCATCCATAGAAATGAATGTTTTATAGGGTCTTATTAATCATCAAAAATTATCATGTGATGACTGTCAAATAGTGTTTTGAGTTGAAAAAGGGACACCTTAGGAAAAAGGGCAGGAAATTGGCTTGTTTTATGTTCTCCTAACCTGTATGTATTGCTACTTTCTATTAGGAACGTTTTTCCTTTTCAGTGAAGTCAGACTGTGACTATTTCTAAGCATCATTTTGCCTTAGTGTTTGGTTAATTACAAGGATGACCAAGTTTACTCCAGGATTTTTACTCTTTATTTGAGAAGAAATATGGTCATGTGCGAATAACTTTTATCATCAGCAAATATATAAAAACCCCTCGCTAACTATTCCAGGTGCCAAGGAGGATGCCAAGATACAAAAGACATGGGCCCTATCTCTTAGGTGTTTATAATTTAATTGGGGACATAAGACATGAGTAATAGAATTGCGTCCAAATATAGGAAGTAGTAAACAGTGGCTATGATGGTTTAGTCTGTGTGTGTTGTCTGAGCAGCGTGTGGCATGCTCTAAGGAAGTTGAAAATGGTGAAAGAGAAAGTTAACTAGGCAGTGGAAGTAATATGCAGAGTTCATTGAAAGCAGACATGGTAATAAGCAAAGGGAGCTTTGCAGGTCATTATGCTGGAGAGGACCTCATGAAAGTAATAAGATGATTATCTTACCACAAGTGTCCCCCACCCCAAGTAATGCCTAAGGCAAAGCATGTGGACTTAAGATTTATTGGGAAGTATATTCCCAGGGAATCAGGAGTGAGAGAGTAGAGGAAGAGGCAGGGGAGAAAGGAAGTCAAATATGAGATGATGCGCCACTGAGCTGGCCAGAGCTTCACAAAACACAGCCAATTGCTCTATTCCTGCTGGACATCTTCAGAGAGGCTGTGTGAAACTAGTGTATCTTGAAACACCCCATGGAGAGGGAGGGGAGTGCAAGCAGTTTAATCTCTGGTTCCTTCCTGCCTCCTGACTCACATTGATCCAAGTCTGTGCTACGAGGTATTAATGTCCCCTTGCTTCTGGGTTGGGTCAGCCAGGTCCAGGCAGCAGCTAGGAGGCCAGAGCCTCCAGGGGTCCAGTCCAGTGAGGGCGAAGGTGCAGGCTGGTACTGTGAGAAGGTCTGTGGTGGTTACAGCGGCAGCAGCTGGAGCTTTGTGGCTATAGTCATGGAACCGCCATTGCTGGAAGCAAGGCAAATGGTCCAGGCCCATGGTTGGGAGGCGAGGCTTGTGAGCTGGGCCGAGAAGATCTAGGAAGGCACCTAAACTGAGTCCAGTCTCAAAAAGGTATTTGGTGCACAAGAGGATGGCAGAGGCCAGACAATGAAAAAATCAATGAGGGGTAGGTCAGGGCAATCGTCTGTGGGATGTGAGCCTGCGCTAGAATAATGGGAGTGGTGTGAAGCACAGAGATGAATTAGAAATATTTGAAGAGAAAAGCCTTCTGCTGGCTTTAAATGAAAATACATAGCGGAGAGAGAGGAGAGGGGAAATTAAAGTAAACATGTTCCTAAAGTGGATCCGGGTGGAGGTCCTGCTGGAAGAGCGTCTCTGGCGCAGTTTTCTTGAGTCCACTGCGGTGAATGATCAGAAGATCTAGAGTGCTGTGTTCAGAAATGGTTTTGATGAAGTGGTGAAAACGCAGTGTGTGCCTCCCATTTTTCCTGTGGAATGACTCCCATTCTATGAGCACAGATGAAGTAGGATTAGAATTTGCAATATCTCAGTTCCTGGTAAGCGCTTCCATATGGCCATTTTCCAGAATTTGGTCCCACTGTGCTTATGTTTGTCTCTCTTCGGTCCTTAAGTAATGCCACAGAGAAGTTATTTTGTATTCATACTGTCCTTTCACCCCAGACCTGTGGACTCTAGTCACTATGGATATTTCTTGGGCCCCTTAGTGTGATAATTATCCGTATTTTCCCCATTGTTAACTATCCTGTTCCATATCCTCCCCTGACAAGCAGGCACGTGAGTGTGGAGTGAGTTCCAAGGAGACCCTGTCCCAAGATACGACACTGCTTTCCCCTGGTTATGCTACATGGAGTTAAGCAACTATCAAGAGAAAAACAAAAACAAACCCTAAATCAGAGGGAAGGCAACAGTCTAAAATTGGGTTATCTGTCCAAAGGGGGCTGTGAAAAAACAAGGAGCCCAGTCTGAAGCCAGAGTAGTCAGAGACCAAGGGACGCTGATATTGGAAGAATCAAAGGTGACAGAGGGGAGATGACTGGAGTGACTTCCCAGCTACTGTGCAGATGCCCAAGGTCACCTTGGAGGAGGGGATGCACACAGCAGAGTCTCCTGTATCTTACCAACGGCATCAACAACAGTTTGCCCCTGCCTCCCCTCTACAAAGTCACTAGATTTAATGGGGAAAAAATACACTCCCTTTTTGACATATATGAAATACCATGAGATGACGGTACGGACATCTTAGACTGTGAGAAACTAGCCCACAGACGACATCCTGAGAACCGCCATGTTGACTCCCTCTCTTCTGGGGATTCATTGGCCCTTTTGTTAAGGGAGCTCCCAGTTCTTAATGCACAACAGCACTTGATGGCTACATTTCCACATGGCCATAAAAAATAAATCTCTGTTTAAGATGCTTACCTAAAATCATAATTTTTTAATCCACGGAGAGAGTTTTAACTTTCATGCTGTACTGGGTTTCCTGTGGAACTGAGTCTAGGTATACTAAACATGAAAAATATTAAATTTGTTTTTAGAGCAAATAATTGAAAAATGGTATTTGATAAAGGGAGATAAGCAGATATGAAGGAAGGGATCACTAACTAGAACTAATTTCCTGCCTAATAACCATCTGGTAAATGCCTAAAATATGTATACTAAAAACCAACCACCATTTTGATGTTTGAGAGAACTGCTCTTACTCATCAAATGGAAATTGCTCATTCCGGTAGCTGGGAATATTATCCCAATGAAGATGGTCATTTCTAATTTCCTTTAAAAGTCTCCATCTTGAAAAAAAGTTGAGTATACCCACTTAGTTTGGAGATTTTACTGTTTAGTCTGTAAGGTTTTGCCTGCCATGGGCTGGGTTATACAGTTGCCTCATTTTATAGATAGAGAATTTGAAACACAGACCATTGAGTGATTTGTTAAAAATCGCCTAGAGAATCACAGTGAAGCTCATTATCCCCTAATGACCTTCCCTCTCAAAACTATTTCTCTTCCATATGCTTTCCAGCTCAGTGCAGCACAATCCATTCATTCCCCAAGCCAGTAACCCAAGATTCCCTTTGATTCTTCTTCATTCATTTCCACATCCTACAAAGATTCACGTCCCTGAAATTTACTGCACCGTCCTCATCTCGCTTTCCCCACTGTCTCTGCATTAGTTCTGTTCCTCATCACCCTAATTGCATTTCTCCAGTAGCTTTGTCAATTACAGACTTGTCCCTCCCCACAATCCTTTTTCCATAATGCAGCCAGAGAGAGCTTTCCATAAGGAAAACCTGCAAAAGCAAAACCAAAAGAAAAGAAAAGAAAATTCTCTAGAATTGTACAGCGATACAAGAGAACAAAAACATGTTAATGGTTCCTCAGAGCTCTGGGAATACATTCCAGACTCCTCGCCTGGCATGTAAGGGTCTCCTGGGAGAGCCCTAGTCTTCTGTCTTCTTAGAACTCGGCATCTGTCATATTGAATTATTTGCAAGAACCCAAACGGTGCAAGCTCTGTCGGGTCTCCAAGTGTTCACATAATCTGTTCCCTCTTCCTGGGATAGCAGTGACAGTCTTTTCCCCCAGCCCCTCCTTATTTGCCTGGTTAAAATGTACTTAATATTCACTCACTCAGGTGGCGCTTGCTTCCCAGAGAAGGCCTGCTTCTGAATTGGATATTTCTCTTCCTTTCAGACTTGGAGTTTCTCCTTATACCCCCCTCTCTGGAGTGTGAGCTCCTTGAAGGCAGGGACCATGTCATATTAACTGTTTTATCTGACACATAAGGATGAACAGATCTGGGCTGTGGTCCAAGCTGTACCTGTTCTAAGCCCTTATTCTATTTAGTGTAAACTTGCTTACCCAGAGTCTAGACCATTGAACTATTAATAAGCTATTCAATGCGGACACCTAGTGGCCAAAGGGGGAAAATGACTTTCTTCAGTATTTGTACTTGTTATATATCTAGACTCCCATATTTAAACTCCAGAGTCCTACCCACTCTTGTGCCGTTTGCCAACTTTCCACCCCCTAAAGCAGTTTGCTCCCAGACAATCAACTATTCAATAATAATAATGGCTTACATATTACCATTTTACTAAATGCATTCATATTCTCATTTAATACACCCCCCCCCCCCCCACCGCCACACACACATACACACACAATGAGACAGCATTTTGGTACAGTTATTCCTATTTTATTGGTGAGCAAGTTGAGGTTCAGAGATGTTAATTAATTTTCCAAGAGTCATGGTAATTATGTATAGAAATTGAAACTGAATCCAGGACTTTGGCCTCAAAAACATTCTTCTATTAGAGAACTTATCACATTGTTTCATAATTATTTACCTCTCTGTTTATTATAATTCATCTTTATTCTTCAATGCCTGGTATATTGTATGTGCATGATATATGCTTCTTGGTAGATGTTGTAAAATAAATGCATAATCATCATGTTATGTCACAAACAACTGTACTTGATTCAGATTAAGGCGTGGAGTTAACGCTTGCACATCTCTTTCACTTCCATGCTTTTGTCGACACAGTATCCTTGGCCTTGAAATATCCTTACTCTTGTCAACTTGATAACTCCCTCCCATTCATCAATTCAAATATTGCTTTCTCTTAAACCTGCCCTTGGGATTTCCCTGGGGAGAGGTGTGTCCATCCTTTATTGCATTCTCTAGCTCCCCAGACACAGCTCTGTTTTAGCACTTATCACACTCCTGTAATTATTTGTTTACATGTTACGTGTCTCCTCCTCCAGACTGTGAGGTCTTAGCCAGCATTTCAGGCAGAGGGAACCGCAGTATGAAAGCAGCCAGCTTTGAATGTGGCTGGCAGTTTGAGGCCTGGTGTCTGACCCTAATGTAAGCGGTGCAACAAGATTAAGCAGTCTCCATAGTATGCCGTTGAGATTAGATTTCACCGACTGCTGGCTTCAAATTGGAGCATGCGTACTGCTAGGGTACGTAACCTCTTTCTAATGCCTACGCAAGGACAATTTTACAAGAATCAATTTCTAAATCCTCAACTTCCGTTTGTATTCTTTCCTGGAAATCAGCTACCTGCTATCCGGCACTTCCTCAGGCACCCTTCTCCCACTACCCAGCAAGGCAAACCCCTCCCCTGCCCAGATAAATTCTTACTGCGGAGAGTCACCCGTGCGGGGAGACGGGAGAGACTCCAGGACGGCCCAGAAAGGGGCAGTTGAAAGTAGTGGTGAAGATCTCGAGGAAGCGAGGGACCACTCAGCTGGTTTCCAATTATTCACTTTTCATAAAATTGACTTCTGAGGGGCCGGCCCCGTGGCCGCGTGGTTGAGTTCGCGCGCTCCGCTTTGGCAGCCCAGGGTTTCACTGGTTTGGATCCTGGGCCTGGACATGGCACTGCTCATCAGGCTATACTGAGGCGGCATCCCACATGGCACAACCAGAGACACTCACAACTAGGATATACAACTATGTACCGGGGGGCTTTGGGGAGAAGCAAAAAAAAAAATGGCAACAGATGTTAGCACAGGTGCCAATCTTTACAGAAAAAAAAATTGAGTTGTTGGTAGATCATTAAAAATGAATTTTGGCAATAAATGCTCTGTGATTTTTGGCATATTTGGAAGAGTTCAAGTAACTGAATTCAGAAGGAATGTTCTTAAAATCAATAAGTATTGACTACAACAAAACTCCTTCCACTGCCGTCTGGATTCATATGTGATCCAGAAATCTCTCTTTAACTTTAAAACAGGAAACATAGGAGGAGAATTTATCCTGCCTCATGCTAGCATTGAAAATAGGAACCCATGGATAGATAGATTCTTCACAGAGAAGGAAGGCTGTACTGATCACTTTAAGAGATTTATATCTAATTAAATTTTTTATTTTTAATATTTAACAAAATATTTTGGTCAATTGTGTACTAGTAGAAATTGTGTTGATAAGTCAATCCAAAAGTCAATTTGTTAACCTTAGAGCCTTCCTGTCAAGGAAATTTAAAATTTTCAATTTCTAAATACATTTCTGTTGCAGAAAAGAATAAGGCAAATAATTTAAAATCTTTCAGCCATACCAGTATACTACACTGGAATAAAATTTTTAGGGGGAAAGTGGAATGGAATGTAATTTTAAGTGACTGATCATTGCTATGTAGCTCTCCCTATATATCCGTGTTTGTATAGATACGTGTATGTGTGTTTGTATAGATATATATGTGTTTGTGTGTATATATACACAAAGATATAGACATAGATATGTATATGGAACCACTAACATGTTTATGAATCACTGGAAATATTTAAAAGAGTAAGGTAATAGTTTTATTTTAAAATGTTTATATTTACCTTACACAACTCCTTAAAGTGACAAAAATTCAGATGTAGCTTTTTAAATATATGAGAGTGCATGCAGTTTTCCAGAATTCTATTGGGGAAAACCCTGGAAAAACTATTGCCGATCCCTGCTGTGGCCCACGGCCGCCCCAAAAGGCGCGGTGGGATCCGCACAGGCCCTGATGGAGCCGCCCTTTCCCCTCCCCGCACGTCTGCGGTCTAAAGCCCTCTGGCAAGAATTCGAGGAGGATCACTTTGCCTTTGTAGAAGTTCTGCCAGCCAGAAATGCCCGCCCTGATCCTTTCTGTTCCTCGTGCCTTGACACCTTTTCCGTCTTTTAAAGACCCAGCTTGTTTCACCTCTTCATGAAACCATCCTCCAACACCATCTGCTGGGATTTTGCTTTTTCTGGTTTTTGGTTGCACCGTAAACTTAACATATGATTTCCTGTCATCTTACATTGCCCTGGAATGTTGTGTATAGTTAGTCTTGGCTTTATAAGAAGACACACTATTGTAGTCCCTCGAGGGTAGGGACCACATGTCTGTGGTTTCTCCTATAAGACCTCAGCACAGCGAGAGGCACTTAATCCATACATGGTCAGTCTGCAGCTTTGCAGGGAGAGTGGGGACATCGCGCTTCCCCTAGTAGGATTTGTGGGGAGGAGAAGTCGCCCTGCAGCGCCAACAGGTGGTATAAGGTAAAATCATGGGTTTTGGAGCCAGTCGTGGGTTCTCAGCACTGTCTCCACCACCTACTGGTTCCTTAGCCCTTCTGAGCCACAGACTTCTTTTTCCGAAAAGAGGGACACCATCTGTGGAGTGATTATCATGGGGCCTGACACTCAATCAGTCAAAATGTATGGGTAAAGTAGTTGTAAGACAGTCCCTTCATTCTTGTCTTCCTGGCGTTTGTCCCAGGAATCAATTAGAACACAGCAAATAATTTTGACTCAGGACTAAAATTCATTAGTAAGTAAAGTGTTATTGAGAAAGAAAAAAAGGCTAATATGTAGTTTGTAAGAAAGGGATGTGGTTTAGATCCATTCAAATGTGTCCCCTGGAAGATAAGTCGGTCTGACTGAGCCTGCTCTCTCTGTCCTCATGCAGTCAGAGGGCCAAGAAATGCAGTTTGCTGTCCCCGGGTCTGTACTAACTGGTTGTGGTACTTTGTACTGGCAGCTGAATTCAGGGCCTGAGGCTCCTCGTGCTTACTAAGACACAGGCGTGGTCAAAAACTATATTAGACTTTTAGAATCTCTTTCCTCTTTCACCTAAATAACAAGAAGGAAAAATGCACTGAGCTCCACACCCTGACGTGTCACAAAGCTGGGGTTTCATAGTTCAGCCCTGAGCGCAGGGGGGATTCTCCTGACACCCTGTCAACCCCACCACATCTCCTCACACTCTCACACCTTGCAGCCTGTTTCTCTCCATCTCTGATGGTCGCTCTGCTTCATGGCACTTCCCTAACTGCCTTGCTTGATGTTTTTATTACTGTCTCTCCACCTGCTGGTCTGTAAGTTCCACAAGGCACTTGTTTCGCTCACCTCCTTGTACCTGTTTTCTAGCACACGATTGAGATGTGTGGGTAAGCAAAAGTAGTTCATGAAGAATGGCTGGGTGAATATGTAAACGAGGGTTGGCCTTAACCAGCTTGTTGCTTTAGCCAGAAGAACTCATTTGCAGATCTACAACATAGTGCAATTATTTGCAGCAAGTTTTCTTGCCCATGTAGGACTAAATCAGATTTAAGGTAAATTAACTAAAAGTTGAAGGCCAAGCTACATTTTAACATTTCAAGGCAACTGTATAATTAAATACTTTATGTTTAATAAGAAAGTTTGTAAACTGAATAAAACCAAGAGTATTTCATTAGAGTCAACTTATTTTGTCACTATCTTTAGGTTTTTAGATTTTCTTCAAGGAATGTAATCGGTTAAAGAGAAGATAATATCGCTCCTTAGGTAAAAATTTAATAAAGTGAAAATAGGTTCTTAGTTCTAAAGACAGCACACCTAACTTGCTATTTTCCTTGTCTCCTGAATTACTCAATATAATCTGCATTTAAGTCCATTGTTTGCTGTTCTATCACTGCTTTCTGAAATAGTTCCTTCTACCATGCTCCAAAACCCAATCTTCCTCCAGTCACTTACGTATTTACTAAACATTCACTCATTTATTCAACAAACATTTACTGAATGCCGCGTGATCCGACGCTGAGAATGATGCCCGCTCCAGAAACCTGTCACGGTGTAAATGAATTTAGCTGTGTTCTGCCACTTGCTTTCTGTATCTAGGACCTCTTCATTTCACGCTTTTATAATTATAGTCAGAAAATGTTATAATGGGAGGGGATTTTCAGTTTTATGAAAACAAAACCTAAAGTCTGAAGTGATTGTTTGAGTTGCTGAAGTCACAGAGCTGACGCGTAGAGAGCTGGGACTCAGTCCAGGCCTCCTGAAAACCTGCCCTCCACACCCCGAACTCCTCACAAAACCAGTCTGCCTTCCATTCTCCATAGAGCCACTTTGTCTACACCTCTCTCAATCCACTCATTCAACAAATATTTATTCCAGTATGTTATAGGGAGCTGACTATTTCGTTTTCTTCCTCATATCTGCTCACACACCTTGTGAGTTTTATCTGTGTTAATGTGATCACTTTCTCCTCATCCTCAGTTTAGAAATCTCCCAGTTATTCTTGACCCCTCTCTCTCCCTCCATCTTCATGTTCACTTAGCTGACAAACTCCATTGATGTTAATTGCTAAATATCTCTGGAATCCAGGCTTTGCTGTTCATCCCCCTCATGTCTTGCCTGGATGATTGCAGTAGCCTGCAAGCTGGGCTCTGTGCACTGGACTGTGTTTCGAGTTCTATACTACTGCTAGAATGAGTGTGTTTTCAGAGGAAAAAAGGAAGGAGGAAAAGGAGGTACTGCTGTCACATTAATACTTAAAAAGCATGACACAGTAACAGATTTATAATTTACTATTTTATACAGGAGAAGCTTTTAAAAACAAAAAAGAGACAAATGAAAAACCTTAGCAAAAATTTAAAAACCTTTCTCAGTATCGCCTCATCTGCTCTTTCTAAACTTATCTCTTCTTCACATCCTCTGAGTCCTGGCATCTCTGAATCCCCTCATCATTTTTAGACCCTTTAACGGCCCCCTTGCTCCAGTACGCAGTTCTGGGTCCCCATCGTCTTTGAAGTTCTGGTGTTGGCACAGTGCCTGCCACACGGTAGGTACTCAATAGGAGCTTGTTGAGTGAATAAATCAGTCTCTGGGGAAAGGCGGAGAAATAAATGAATAATCTTGTTAAAGTGTATTCGTTGTGGACTAGAGGCATAAGTGAAGACTGGGCGCGTGGAAGCCTTCGCTCCCTCGGCAGCAGTCCTTGCATGTAAACAGTGTCCCCTGCTAGCAGGTAGGGTAGGGCAGCCTCTGCATAGCTTACTGTAACTTTGAGCAGTTCACACTGGTGGAACCCACTCTGACTTAATCTCTAACGGCTGAGTCACACACAGCTGAGAGAAGGCAAAACCAAAAGAGACACTCACTTGGCGACTCGCCAACTTGCTCCAGAGTGTCTTTGGCAGAAAATTTAAGGCAATAGCTGCATCGCTGGGGCGAGGCTGGGTTTAGGGCTTTTATTTTTGTGCTGCTGTAATCCACATGCTATTTTCTAGTCTCCATTTTCTTGTGAGGGTAAATGTTTCCAGCCAATTTCCTGGGGACTGCGAGGTGTTATTCCTCCCGGGTATTTCAGCCTTTAGAACCCTCGTGGTGCAGAGGCTCTGTAGGTACCTCCAGTGGAGAAAGCGTGGCCTCTGTTGTGTGTGTCTGCCCTGCACCATGCTGTGCTGTCCACCTTCTCTTCCTGCAGGCATTGTTTCCATAACCACCCTGACTGTGCTGGCCTACGAGCGTTATATCCGCGTGGTCCACGCCAGAGTGATCAATTTCTCCTGGGCCTGGAGGGCTCTTACCTACATCTGGCTGTACTCCCTGGCATGGTCAGGAGCACCTCTCCTGGGCTGGAACAGGTACATCCTGGACATACATGGACTGGGCTGCGCCGTGGACTGGAAATCCAAGGATGCCAACGATTCCACCTTTGTGCTCTTCTTATTTCTTGGCTGCCTGGTGGTGCCCATGGGCGTCATAGCCCATTGCTATGGCCATATCCTGTATTCCATTCGAATGGTGAGTTGAAGACTACAAATGCCCCACTCCAAACCATGGCCATGGCAGACAATTTTGTTGGGAAGAGACTGAAACCCTTCCTTCCTGATCAGTAGTTGCCCACAGCAGGAGCAGCTCTAGGGAGCTTCCCGTTTGAGGGGATTTTGCACTATGAGTCATTGTCTGAAAAGTTCAATGAGGAATAACATTTACTCTCTCTACACCGCTCTCTAACCAGAAAAAGGAAGGAAAGGGGTTTTGGACAGACAAGGTCAACAACCACCAAACCCTTACATTCTTCAGCATTCTTAGAATTGAAGAACTCTAACGAAGGGGATTCCACACTTCCCGTGATTTTATTCACTGAAAGGTCACAGAAACCTCTAGAAAACAGTACAGGTATTTTGTCTGGAAATCACTCAGGAGTCATAAAGGACAAGAAGTGACCACAAGCAGGTTTCCCGGCGGGTGCTAGCAAGGAGGACGTGTGCAGTAACAAGGCTGGGGCACAGGCCTCATCCCAGCCTCTAACTTCATCCGTGGATGTTTCCCGTCCTCCCTCGCTGCTTCTTCCTGCTCAGTTGTCTTCTTCATCAAAACCCTCCAGTCTCGTGCTCTCTCTGCCAAACCCCTCTAGCTTTCGCCTCTTTCTTTTTTTAACCAAACTTAGCCATGCGCGTCACTTGAGGTCATGATTATTGCCCTCGACTTCCATGTTCCACCTTTCTTCATACACATCTATTTTGTAAAAAAGAAAAAATTCCCATATCAACCCAACTGTCTATCTTCTCCATGCCTGTAGTCTGACCACAAAGAGGAGCTGGAGAAAACCCACACTGGGTTCCCAGTGTCCATACTCAGGTGTCCTCTCGGTCGTGTCTAGCAATCTTTGGATCTCTAGATGTTGCACTCTCTCTACGCAATTGCTGCTACAGACCCTCCATTCTCATTTTAAATTCTTTCCCTACTAGCCCCCTCATTCTTATCAAATAATCATGCTTATTTTTTGGGCAAACTAAAGCCGTTATGGAGAAATTCCTCAAATCCCTGCCCCCGTTTATGCAAGCCTCCGTGTTCACACTCCTCCTTCGACCTCTTTCTTCAGTTACAGGGTAATGGGAGAGATCTCTCGGGACCAAGCTGATCCTAGATTCTGGTTTTCCCCCCAACCTCATTCTCTGCCCCAGGGACCTCTCTCAAGTAATAATCTTCTCTTTCACTTATATGTTCAATCTCTCCCTTACTACTCGCTCTTTCCTCTGAATATATAACCATGCTAATTTAATTCAAAAGCAAAATCTACTCTCAACTCCCTCTAGTTATCATTTTGTTTCTCTCCTTGTCACTGCCAACTCACAGAATCCTTAGTGGCTTTCGTGCTGCATCATCACTCATTAAGCATTCGTTTGACCAGTATTTACTGAGTATCTAGAATGTACCTGTTACTTACTGTTATGGACTGAATGTTTTTGTCCTCCCAAAATTCATATGTGGAAGCCTACATGCCCAACTGATGATATTGGAGGTGGGCCTTTAGGAGGTAATAGGGTTCTATGATGTCATGAGAGTGGGCCCTCATGATGGGACCAGTGCCCTGATGAGAAGAGGCAGGGAGGCCGGAGTGTGCTCTTTCTTTCCCTCTCTCTCCACCATGTGAGAACGCAGAGGAGAAGGCAGTCATCTCCAAGCCGAGCTTGTTGGCACCTTGATCTTAGACTTCCCAGCCTCCAGATCCGTGAGAAGTAAATTTCTGTTGTGTGAGCCACTCAGTCTATGGTATTTTATTATGGAAGCCCAAGCTGACTGAGACGTTTACTAGGCTCTGAGGATCTAACAATGTGTAAGATAGAGCCCCTGCCTCAAAGAGTGTAGTTTAGTGAGTTCACCTAGCATTTACCCTCAACTCATTGCAAATTGGCACCCCTTTCCTCTACCACACTCTCACGGAGACAGCCCTCATTAAGGTCATTGATGACCTCCCAAATGTTAGATCCAATGGACACATTTCTGTTTCCTTTTTTTTTATTTGTGACATTTGAGACTTGTGATGCTGTTGACACCTTCCACTTTAACTGTGATTTTCTCCTCCTGTTGTTTCTAGTACCCCATTCTCTCATATCTTTACTGCTAACTCTCTGGCCCCATCTTAAGTCTTTCAAGGGCTTCTTTGCCTCGGGCCTCGCCAGCATTCTCTGTTTAGCTTTCATCTCATACTGCACACTAACCTTGGGCCATCTCACATACCGCCAGGATCTCTCCTTCTAACAATAGCTTGGTGACTTTGAAATCTCTATTTCTGATCAGGTTGTTCTTCTGACCTCTGTCAGATCTTCACAGTCAATTGGCTATTGAACACCTCCACTTTTGGTCCACAGACTTGTCAAATTCAGCATGTGTGAAGATGAATTGGTCATCTTTCTCCCCAAATCTGCTACTCCTCCATTCCCATTCTCAGTAAGTGTTCCTCATTCCTAGCTATCTAAGCCAGAAATCAGGCAGTAATCTTTGACTATTCCTTATTCATGTCTTCCCTTGCATCCAACCAATTATCAATTTTTATCTATTTGACCTCGAATATTTTTCCTTATATCCTTTTTTTCCTCTCCCACTGCCACAGACTCAATTCAAAAAGACTTTAGTTTTTCTTCCTGTATTCTTACTTTCCTCTAATCCCTTTTTTCCATACTGCCACCAGAATAAGTGTTCTCAAAGGCGAATTTTCTCATGTCCCTGCTCAGCTTAAAATCTTTTAGGGGTTCCATTGCCTTCAAGATTAAAAATAGAGGCCAGCCTGGTGGTGCAGCGGTTAAGTTCGCACATTCTGCTTCTCAGCGGCCTGGGGTTCACTGGTTCAAATCCCGGGTGCGGACATGGCACCGCTTGGCACGCCATGCTGTGGTAGGCACCCCACATATAAAGCAGAGGAAGATGGGTACGGATGTTAGCTCAGGGCCAGGCTTCCTCAGCAAAAAAGAGAAGGACTGGCAGTAGTTAGCTCAGGGCTAATCTTCCTCAAAAATAAATAAATAAATAAATAAAGCCCCTGAGTGTGACTACCAGGTCCTGTATGGCCATCTCTTATCTGCCTGTCCAGTCTCATTTCTTGACACACCCTCCCTCTTGCCACCTGAGGATCCAGCCAGCTTCAGTATTTCTTGTTCCCGGAGCTTGGCATGTGTTCTTTACTTCTTTGCCTTAACACACTTCCTTTGGAACATTCTGTCTCTGCTCCTTACTTGGCTAGCTCCAACTCACCTCAGAAGGCTGAGCTCAGGATCTTCTTGCTCTTAGCCTGTGTATCCCAAAGCTCTCCCTGGTCACCTCCCTCATGGCATGTGTCACCTGTAAAGCAGAATGTTTGTGTGCACGTCCCCCTCATGAAATAGTGAATTCTTCAAGAGAGAGACCCCATCTTATTTATTTTTTCACTTACAGCTGGAACAGTACCTGCATGCAATAGGTGATCAGAGACTATTTTTGGAAGGAGTTACAGGCAGAGGGCGCAGGAAGGGGAAGTGGTGGAAGCACAAAGAGACTTGACTTTAGACTGCGCAGTAACCTCAACACAGAACTTGGTGCCAGCATTTGCCTCTGTTTTATTCTCCAGAGGGGTGACCCCCAGCAGCAGTGGACACATAGCTACTCACCTGAGAATGAGGACTCAGTGATGTCTTTGAAAATCTACAGGTGTCTGGATCAATGAGCACTGAGCATCTGCGTTTCTATGGGCAGAGAACACTTAGAGGGAATTCTGGAAAATTTGTCTGAAGCAGTTCATCCTGTAGGACAGATTTAACCGGGATGAGCTTTTGCTTCATTCTTAGCAATTTTGAAAAATATCCTCAAATGAATAACGATGGGGGAGACATGGAGGAGAGCTCTCTGTTTGGAAAACATTGACTGAGCTGAGTGAAGGAATAGAGAATGATGAAACAAAGAGGCCAAAGAGAGAAAAATGAAAAATAACCATGGAAACTTCACATTTACAAACCCAAAAAGTCTGAAACGTTAGTCAGGATCTTCTCCTTATACCAAAGAGGAACTGGGAAAATATAGGCCAATATTTTCATAAATTAACTTCTGTAGCATGCATGTAATCCCAAGATGATAAATGAGTGCTCCGCTTTGATAAATGGCAAGAGAGGATGGGGATTGGCTTGCCCATAAAATGGTACCAATAAAACTGTTGGGCCCCAGATAGTGGGGCCCTGGGGGACAGATCATTGAAATGTGGTTCTATTACTAGTTGATTGGAACTCTGAGGAGTCAAAAATCGTGATTCCTAATATCCTGTAGTATCATAAAAATACATATGCATAAGATATAAGTTTGTTAGTTTCAAATATAATTCAAATATAAATATTTAATTTCAAAAACAATTCCACAAAGTCTTGTGTGGAACTGGAACCCAACTTCTCTTAACTCTAGTAGGTTCTCCGTTTTAACCTCCTTTAATCTTGACTCTCAGAGAAGGCAACTGAATTGCTCAGCGTCACCCAGGGAGCAGAAGTGGTGAATCTGGGATATAACGCCCGATCTTCTAATTCCAAATCTGGAGCTTTTCCTAGAACTCCACAACCTTCTGAAAAACTCTAAGGAAAACCTCCCACCCCCTAAAAAATGCTGTTCTGAAAATAGAATAATATTATATCACATTACATAAAATAGTTTCTTTTAAAATAGATAGTAATAGTACCAGACATTTAACACTCACTCTCTCACTCACACATTCTTTCCACTCTAAGAAAAATTAGCCATTTTAATTATCCCCGTCTTCTTCTATTCTTTGTCAATATGAATGTGCAATTCTTATAAGAACATAGTTTCTTAAATATAATTTTAGATAATAATTTAGATGTATCAGTTCAAATTTACTTTCAAATACTATAAACACCTGTTCTAACTGATTTACATGGAAGTTTTTTTCCTTAATTTTTATGATAATGCTAGAAATAGAAGGAACACTTAGAGTTTGTTGAAATGCAATAAATTTTGCAGGTTAAAATGATAGACTAAGTCAAAACAGTATGCCAGATTGCTTTTTTTTTTTATCAGTATGTAAATCATTTGTATTTTTGTAGCAAAATTAGCTTCTTAGGATGGTCAGAAATAGCCCTTTAATTTAAGAACGTACTTTTGGTGTACAGGAATGTTCTCCCCCTCACCTAAATAGCACATTTATAGCAATAATAGGAGGAACTTCTAAAGGAGCTTTTATCTGAGAAACTCAAAGAACTTTCAGGCTGTAGGCCGTTAGTCTTCAATACCTTTAATGGGGACAAACCAGGAGTAGGTATGCTGACTTTAGAGGAATGGGGCTCCCTGGGTTTTACCAAGTGCTCTCTCCTGCCACTGAGAAAACCACCTGGGAACAAAGGCCTCCTCCCATCCCACGTTCCAGTCGTCAGCTGTGAGTCGGAAGTCTCAGCAGTCTCCAGTAAGAATTCGTTTGGGAATTAAGTTCTCATCAAGACTGGCTGTAGACTTACCCATGCAGAACTCCTGACATCACAGGTTTGCTGCCTGGTTTGAGAATTTGAGGATTATGCTCTGGATAAACGAGTTTCCAGAATCATGGAGAAATTGCTTCCAATTTATCATGACTCTTTCAAGCCGTCTCTTAGCAACTTGAAGATCAAGGCAAAATAATACATGGTATTGTTCTCTAAATAAATTAGAAAACATTAAAACCCCTTAAAGGATCTAAGAGGCTATGTGGCTCAATGTACTACATCAGAGATGAGGAGGCTGAGACCCAGAGGGGTTAAGGTCTGGGCCCGGCTGTAGGGCCTGCATCAGAAGTCAGGCCCCCAAGGTCCTATTCAGTTCTCTTTCTGTTAAGGTTGGGCTTCTGTTAATGTTGTCTGAATATCTATCAGAAAAACAACAAAGACAGTGGCTCTTTCATTTTCAACCCTTTCCTTTCATTGTCTTTTCTGTAGCTTCGTTGTGTTGAAGATCTTCAGACAATTCAAGTGATGAAGATTTTAAGATATGAAAAGAAACTAGCCAAAATGTGCTTTTTTATGATATTCACCTTCCTGATCTTTTGGATGCCTTACATTGTGATCTGTTTCTTGGTGGCTAATGGTTATGGACACCTGGTCACTCCAACAGTATCTATTGTTTCATATCTCTTTGCTAAATCAAGCACTATATATAATCCGATTATTTATATCTTCACGATCAGAAAGGTAAGCTTTGTAATTAACTAATTGTTTTCACCATGTGGGTAGGATTGTTTGAAAATATAATACTTTTATACAGATTATTCAGAGCAGCTTCAATGATAAAAACCTAAATCAAGAATTTTACAGGAAAGTAAAGGGTTCAGGAAGAAATATAGGATATTCCAAAAGAAAATAATAACAATTCTAAGATTTGCCAATGGAAATTTACACTTGTTAGGTATAATTCTATTAAAATTAATATTTAATTCATCAGAAAACATTTTACATCTAGTAATACTAACAGCCACAATCAAAGTTAATAATTCATGTAAAATTCTTCACTGTACTTTGCAGGTTACACCTTTATCTTTACAAAACATCATGAAATAGGCACTAATATTATTCCTTATTTTATTTATGGATTTTGAAACAGGTTCAGAGGTTAAATAAATCGTCTGATACAGGAGTTTTTGGTTCCTGAATTTGAACCTGGTTTGCTTGACTCTCAAGAGTCCATGCTCAAAAATCCTCACTTGCGGTTATGGGTTCTGTTAGTCATTGGTTGGGGTGTTATTCACACGCCACGGCCAATGTGTAGCTAAAATTAACTTGGCTCAAGAAACTTCCTCTAGATCTGCTGGGAAGCTTATTATCTGTTTCTGTAGTAGGAAGGTTTTGACTTGATGGTTGTCACTCATGCCTACAAGAGCCCTCATTATGTCTGATTTGAAGCAGAGCCTCTAATTTACAAAGTTTAAAGATCAGAGAATTTAAAAGTTATGAATAATGGTTCATTATGATATTGGAATTTTAAAGTAAGTCATATTAGTTACAGGCAAAATAACCACTCTGACTGCTGAAGCGTTTGGAAGAAGAGGGCACTTTTTAACCTCCCAATGTTCAGTGCTAAATCTCCTCTTTCTTCTTATGCCTTTCCTTTCTCCTGAATGTTGTTGGTTTACCTTCTCCATGAGCTTACTCTTATATGCCTTCAATTTCCTTTCACTGATGGCCTTTCTCTCCCTTTCATGTTGACTCCCATTTGTCTATTTCCTTGAACCCAGAGATGTTTAACTTGGAATCCTTAGATTCTGAGAATTACTTGAATTGGCCTCAGGAGAGCCATTGGAACTCCTGAAATTGTTTATAAATCTTTATTATTATTATCATTATTGGTTGAGGAAGATTAGCCTTGAGCTAACATCTGCTGCCAATCCTCCTCTTTTTGCTGAGGAAGATTGGCCCTCAGCTAACATCCGTGCCCATCTTCCTCTACTTTATGTGTGGAATGCCTGCCACAGCATGGCTTGCCAAGCAGTGCGTAGGTCTGCACCCCTGGATCAGAACCTGTGAACCCTGGGCTGTTGAAGTGGGACTTGCGAACTTCACCGCTGCACCACGAGGCCAGCTCCTATAAAACTTCTTGAGAATATGCACATGTGAATTTTTCCAGTGAGATGGTGGATTCTAGCTTTAATTTTCTGAAGGAGTATAAGATCTCCATATTTTAAGGATTGCCACCTCAACAGGCAAATAAGTACATTTTAAATATAATAACTAACAGTTATTTTCTGTGTCCTTTCTCTGGGCCAATGGGCTATAAACCAGTGTTTTTAAAACTTTAATGTGCATACATCGCAACTGTAGATCTTGTTAAAAAAAGTGTGGATTTCTGATTCAGCATGGTCTGGGTGCCCAAGATTCTGCATTTCTAATGTAGTCTAAAAGACATAATAAACAAACAAGTAAAACAATGGTCCTTACCCTCAATGAGTTTACCATTTATAGGAGAAAACATTTGTTGACATACATACTGTATTTAATCCTTAGAATAATGAATCTTTAGCACTTGACATACGAAACAATAGTTTGGTGAATAAATGAAGTCTCACACAAATATTTTTAAATGTGAGTATAAACTAAATGCTAACTCGTATATAAATGGAGTTCAAAGAAGACAGAAATCAACGTAGCTATTTATTATATTTTTCATTGACATTTCCTGATCTGGGAAAGCCCATGTATTACCATTTTATTTCGCTCTAAACAGAGGGAATAAAAATTAAATTAAGTAACTTTGTATTTATGTTTTATTGGTTATGATAGACTAACTATTGTAACAAAAAACCCTAACATTTCAATGGATTAACAAGAAAGAGTTTATTCCTCATTCAGATCAGAGTCCACGGTCCAGGGTATTTGGTGGAGATGGGATCTGCTCCATGCAGTCACGTAGGAATCTAGGTTTCTTCCATGCTGTGATGTTACCATCTTCAGACCTTGACCTCCAAGGTTCTAGTAGAAGGAGAAGAGCACAGAGGAGCCCCTGAAAGGGGGCAGAGAAATATGGTTCAGTGTTGTACCCGGGACACAGAGATGAGTCATGGGTGCTGGTGAACACTAGCACTCTCTGCTGTAGTCTTTTTTCTCCAATTGATTCATAATCTTGATGGGAAAAAAAAAAAAATTCTTCACCTAATTAAGGGAACATAAGTGAGTTCACTAGGCTGTAAACTATGCCAGGAAGGGCCTGTCTGTCTTTGCTGCCCACAATATTCCCAGATTGTAGCACAGTGGCTGTCACCAGTAGGAGCTCACTGAATATTTGTGAATATCCCTCAGAGAAATAGATCTAGCTGCCCTCCTAAAAGGTGCACACAACTTGAATCTATGGAGATTATGAAGTATTGAAATATTCCTATGTGGTCTGGTTAAGAAGAATTATAATAAATAAAAGACATGAAAGAAACTCCAGGGTTGCTTAGCTAGATCTGAGCATTACTACCTTAACCCACACCGACATAAGCTGACAAATTTTTTTAAAAACCCCAATTAAATTCAACTAATTTTCTTGAATGTTAATCCAGATTAAGGGCCAAACTTCTACTTAATATTCAACTTTATTCTCTCTCTGCCCAGTTTCGAAGATCCCTTTCGCAGCTCCTCTGTTTCCGACTGCTGAGATGCCAGCGGCCTGCTAAAGACCAACCACCAGTTGGCAGTGAAATGCAGATCAGACCCATTGTGATGTCACAGAAAGACGGGGACAGGCCAAAGAAAAAAGTGACTTTCAACTCTTCTTCCATCATTTTTATCATCACCAGTGATGAATCGCTATCAGTCCACGACAGTGACAAAATCAATGGGTCAAAGGTTGAAGTAATACAAGTTCGTCCTTTATAGGAATGGCTAGTAATAATGAAAGACGGGGCCTTATGTCGGACACCGCTTTTAGATTTCCATTACAAGGACTATTTGGGAGTCAATCCCCAGCTATGTAATATCAACAGAACTTTGGTGGCCCAGCAGGAAATCCGAACTGCCCGTGTGCTCTCTGGCTTCCAGTAGCAATCGAGCAAGACAAATTCTTTTAATTCAATGGGTGCTTTACATAATGACAAACCAGTTGTGGCACAAGATGGATGTCTGGCACCATCAATTTCTAACATGTTGGAAATTTTCATTTCAAATATAGTTTTTAAATGACCATATTTCCCAAGGCACATAATACATTTGTCTCAAATATTTAGCTGTAGAAATAACTTTGTCTCGCACACAGGTGTGAAATAGCTAGAAAATCTTGAATTTCCCGTAGTGTTGGGTCCTATTTAGTGTCACGTCAAATGTTTGGCCAATCAAATTTATGAAAGAGACAATTCTAGGATGAAAAAGAAAATCTCCTAACTTTACCTGAAACAAAAGACTGTTGCTGTCTGTGTAGTAGGATAAAGAGGAATTTCGGATGAATGTGCTGCTGAGCAAGCTCTAGAAGACACTACTGAAAGTATCACAGCAAAGAAAATAGGATGGTGAATTTCAAGGTAAAATCGTGGTGTATAGGTAATCATGCATTAGTAGAGGATGTACACGGAGAAGATGGTGTTGGTGACAGATAGGCATATATTTCATTTTAAACAGGACCATGGCAGGGTTCCCCTCTCCTTTGAATAATTTCCCACAATTTAGCCAAGCGTTCTGCATTTAGAAAAGGAGTTCCAAGCAAAAAACCAAACAAACCTACATTTGAAGGGAGAGGAAAGTAACATGTAGAACTGTAGTCATAAAATGTGATATTTAATCTTCTTTGCTCTTCAGTCAGTTCATTGGGTGATTAATGGTCAGTGTTAGTGAAGAGGCCATTTTTCCATGAGTCGTTGTTTAGACTAAACATGGATTATCAGAGCTCAAGGATTTCTTTGACAGTATGGAAAAGAAACACTGAATCATTTCATTTTATTGCCTAATTTTTATTTCTTAGGTGACTGTCCTACTGGTCTTCATAATTAATCATGTTTGAAAGACTTCTACATGATTTAGTCGGCCCATTGAAGAAGGAAGAGTGAAAGAAAACATTTTCACTGCATGAACTTTTAAAACTCAAGTTTATTGCTGGCTCTGCCACAGCCTGTAGCTCAAGCATAAGTCGGTAAATTGCTTCTGAGAGTCTGAAATGGAATGAAATATGACTTCATAGTTCTGCAAAGACTGTCTCCCCTTGTTTCCTCTCCACTCTCTTGTTTAAGTAGATATTTAATTTATCACTAAAACCCTCCCTATCCTTCACTTAGTATGGCATTAATAGCCTGTTTTCAATCTTCAGAAGGTAATACTGGCATTTGAAGACTGGGAAATAAAATCCATTCATTTTGTACTCTCTAGAGCACCCGAATTCCTCATTTACATTTCTAGTTTTATCAGGTGAATCTGAGCCCTGTGCTTAGGTCAGTTCCATCCAGGTGATGAAAGTGTGGTTTACATATTAGGCAAATTGTAATTTTTAGTCCAGGGTGTTGAGTCAATCCTTTCATGACCTCTATTGTTTCCTTTAAAGACAAATTGTGATCAGTGTCTTCTTCGAGGCTTCTGGGGCCTTACTTTTTGAGAAGTGAAAGACATCTTAGTCATTACACTGTTACTATATTTAGAATGACCGGGCTTCAGCATAGTGATGTGGGGAAGTTGCGTGTTGCAACTTAAAGTGGTGGGTGGGTTTTTTTCCCAATAATTGCAATGAACACACAGAGAAATTCTACACTGAATTTAATTATAAGCTGACAAATATCTTCCATTAGTGAATTAAATATGGTGATGGAAACATGGTTTTGATCCTTAGTTTTGATTACAGAGAAATCAAGTATTTGCTACTTCAAAACCTTTATATCACCTGCTATTGACTTCATCCTGTATTCTGGAAGTAAGTGACCCAGTCCCATGGTCTTCTCAAGTAGTCCAGGGTTCTCGGTGACATGCAGCGCGTAAGTAGGTAGGTACTGCTGATGGCTATCAGTGTTCCGAAGAAAAAGAGTCCTTTGTTTATCACCTGCAAAGACAGCAAGAACTCTCGTTTTATTTGTCCAGAGATTGAAGTCTTGAAACAGACTTCATTCTTCAAAGACGTTGTAAGCAAGTTCCTCTTTCTTCTTTGACCTGAAACAGCAATGTAATTGCATGACCATTAGGTCATGTACTGCAGTGTTGGCGCTTCCCTCCTCTCTCTCTTCCCAGAAACAGCTGAATCTGTGTTCTATGTAAGGAATTCTTAGCAGTCAGCCTTTGTACAGCCGTAAAAAACCAACAAACAACCCCCCCCCCCCCCCCCCCCCCCCCGCCACAGTTTAGAAAAAAGAGCCATGAACTCTGTCTTAGAAGAGTCTGGTGCTAAAGCCACAGACAGTTCAGTCTCTGCTGCAACCCTGTGCAAAGTCCCCATGAGAAGAGTGATGGGCCTGGTGATCTCTGTGACACACCCAAAGACTTTAAACATGGCATCTTCACCACCTGCAGTATATCAACAACATGAGGTGAGGCTCATTCTAGCCTGGATTAGTGCCCTCCTGTATCATCGTGGCCTCTTTCTGTCACTGAACTTACTGCCTGCACTCGAACTGCCTGTCACTGTCTGTTTCCCCTGCCAGGCTTTTAGCTACTTGAGGTCAGGGACCCTATTTTATTCATCTTTGAATAAGTCTAGATTCCTTCCAATCCATTGTCCACACAGCAAAGTAATCTTTCCAAACTCTGCGCCTGAGGCTATTAGCCTCCCTCAGGCTCCCTGTTTCCCTCAAGGGAATATTAAACATCTTTAAGGCCCTGCTTACCATTCCAGCTCCACCTGTGGCCGTTCTCACATGGACCTGCTGCCTTCCAGCTCCATCAGAATACTCGCCATTCCCAGTCTGGACATGGGAGCGGTTTCTTCAGCCTCCCCTGTCCTGGCCCGCCCCCATTCTCTCCAGGGCAGTGTGTGCCTCTCCACTGCAATTGTCCATCTCCCCCACTAGTCTCTGAGCTGTGTGAAGGTCAGGGACTGCTTCTTATTCATCACCATGTCCAGCTCAGTGTCTGCACACTAAATAAAACTATTTGTTGAATGAATGAAGTCGTAAAAACTCCAAAGTCGAAAATCAGGAATCTCAATGTCCACTTACTGTCATCTCTGGATCAGCTGCCCAAAATAACTGTAGCATGGCATTACATTGTGTTTTAAAAGTGATTGAATTCTGTCTAGTTTTACAAACTAAACCCGTAAGAGTATTGCGTGGGGCAAAAGTCATCATTAAATAAAAGTAAAAAGTCACATTGCTAAAATAAATAGTTTAGAAATACTACCATCAGTTTCTTTTTTCAATTTCTTCCCTTCAAAAGCTCGCTCTCTCTCCCTCTGCCTCTTATTTGTAATTTTGTTTGTCAGGCACTCTGCCTTCTACCCACCCAAGGCATTTTTTATTTGCAGGCAAACATTTGGTGTCAATCCCATCATGTCTGTGTTTGCCTGAGGTAAACCTGACCATAACAATATAAGCTTCAAGACATCAGATTAAAAATAAAAGTGTAATCTGTTCCAACCTTTTTTTGCCAATGCCAGCGCAGCACAGCCTCATGGTATCTTATTCTGGAAAAGGTGACCTGTAAGGAAATTTGAAAAGTGTTCTTTAGTGACTAAACATAAGATTAAAGTGAAGAAAAGTCTTACATCTATGTCTTACCATGGTATAGAGAGGAATAAACGTTGATGGCATAATGGCATGAAGAAATCTCTCAATATTCTTTTGGAAGATGAACCACCTTGAGTTGACATGTGCTCGCATCTGCAAAAAGGTAAGAGTCTTATAGAATACCTTGAACAAAGTACCTTTATTTCTTTACTATAACTTATTATTGTTCTTCATTCCCATTCATTACAAGGCCAGACACAAAGTAGTCACATAAATTCTTATTTCCTTAGCAGTCATTCCCAGTCCTTTTCAGTAAATGTCAATGGTATAGGACATTACCTTGAAAAGAAAGAATAACCGTACAAAACCTGTTAGAGAATTCTGTTTTGCTCAGGCAGAGGGTTTGTTTAGCTGGATCTGCAGGCAGTCTGTGAGCTCAAATATTTGACTAATTGCTGTTGCTTCCTGGTTGTGTTTATCGCAAGGAGGAATCTGTTTAAAGCTGTGTTTTTCTTGACCTACTTCATATTCAGGACAAATATTGTGTTGTAGCTATATTATTTTTAAAGACACAGGCAAGGTACATCAATGAAGGCTTTTCAGTATCTTATAGAACTTTCTTCACCACCTATGAAAAAATCTGCTCAAGTTGAAGTCCATTTTATTTTTTCTGTTTTCAGGAGAGATGGAAAATAGCTACACTCCTTTCTTTAAATTTATCTTGTAGGAAGAGGGTGTCAAGATGGCAGTGTAGGTGGGCTCTGAACTCACCTCCACCCACAAACACCAAGTTACAACTATTTTTGGAAAAATTGCCCCTAAGAGATAACTGAAAACTGGATTAAAAGAACCCCCACAATAAAGGACAGTCTTGACTGAGGTGGAAGAGGCAGAAATTCCTGTCTGGAGAGAAAAAAGCCACCTTCGCAAGCCATGGAGCTTCACAGCTGCCTGGCCAAGAGCTACCCTAAGGTACCCAGCCTTACCTGGAGGAGTGGGGGACCTGAGCACGGGAGTGTTGCCACTATAAGCATTCTTCGGACTCAGCACAACTGAGACAAGTCTCATAATAGCTGGCTTTGCTTGGTTTTAACTACAGCAGGGAATACACCCAGAAAAGATATGGGACATAAGCAGAAAAAAGCCAGCTCTTAGAGGGCCTACATATAAATTCACCCATTTTGAAAAGCAACCTAAAATCACCAGAAAAAAAGGTGCACAGTCCTTTGGTGAACAGAGACACACCTGGTAGGCTCTGGGTGCATCTTGGTGAGAGGTGAGACCTCTCCAGGGACTGAGACATTGGTGGCAGCCATTATTGTGACCTAGTACAGGTGTGCTGACTCAGACAGTGACAGATGCCATTGGAGGTCTTCTCCTGGCCTGTTAGCCAAGGGTCTGCCCCATCTGCTAGACCAGCAATTTAATCCAGCTCAGCCAAGGCAGGCAGCCCTCCCCAAGGGACTGGCCCCACCAAACAGAAAGCCACTGAGCAACTCTTTGGCCTGCATAGACTGGGTGACTGGATCCTCTGCAGGCAGGTGAGTGGGTCCCCCTCTGTGGGGCAGGGTGTGTGTGAGGAGTGGGTGGAGAGTGTGGGACATTGGTGTAGTGTGTGTGGGCCTCTGCAGTGGGGCAACTGGGTCCACTCCAGCGGATCAGGAAGTGTACGTGGGCCAGGACTGTGGTGACAGTGGGTGTGGACCTGTGAGCTGTGGGGCTTATCAGTGGCAGAGGCCTGTGCTTTTCAAACAGCCACATAGGGGATTAGCCTCACCTTCCAAAGCCTGAAATAATTGGGTATGCCTGTCCCAGGGGCCAGCCCCACTCAACTGAAATCCTGAGAGAACTGACAACAGCCTTGCAGGCCAGAGGCCTACAGCAATTTTAAGCCCCTGAACTTAGCAACCAGCCATACTGGGGACCTACTCACTTAACAGAAAAAGTTCAACAGGAATGTGCTATTAGACCTTGCAGCCAACTGTGCAGGGGCTCCCCAAACCTGACAAACTGACTGAAGGGTCCATAGCAGCTGAGCACTATAAACAGCTGGCCAGGGAGGGAAAGCCTAGACTTCCTGGGAACCTGCAGCAAGAGCAACCCTGCCACAACAGAAGGACACATGTAGCCCACAAAGGGGTCACTCCTGGAATGTTTGGAACTGGTGATGAGAAGGAAGCACACTGCTGGGCCTCATAAGGCATCTTTTACATAAGGATATCTATCCAAGATTGGGAGATGTAGCTCACCTACCTATCACATAGATATAAGCACAGAGAAAGAGGCAAAATGAGGAGGCAAAAGAATATGTTCCAAGCAAGGGAACAAGACAAAACCCTAGAAAAAGAACTAAATGAAACAGAAATAAACAAGCTAGCTGGCAAGGAGTTCAAGCAAAAAGTCATAAGGATGCTCACCAATCTTGGGAGATGAATGGATGAACACAGTGAGAATGTCAACAGAGAATTGGAAAATATAAAAAAGAACCAATCAGAAATGAAGAATACAATACTGGAAATGAAACATTCACTAGAGGGACTTGATAGCAGATAGATGATACAGAAGAACGGATCAGTGAGCTGGGTAAAAGACTAGAGGAAATCACCCAAGCTGAACAGATAAAAGAAAAAAGAATTTAAAAGAATGAGGACCATCTAAGGGACCTCTGGGACAACATCAAGCACACTAACATCTGTATTATAGATGTCCCAGAAGGAGAAGAGAGAGACAAAGGGGAAGAGATTCTATCTGAAGAAATGATAGCTGAAAACTTTCCTAACCTAAGCAAGGAAACAGACATCCAAGAATAGGAAGCACAGAGAGCACCAAACAAGATAAACCCAAAGAGGCCCACACCAAGACACATTGTAATTAAAATGCCCAAAATTAAAGAGAGAATCCTAAAAGCTACAAGAGAAAGGCAACAAGTAACACACTAGGGAAACCCCATAAGGCTATCAGCTGGCTTCTCAGCAGAAACCTTACAACCTAAAGGAGTAGCATGATATATTTAAAGTTCTGAAATGAAAAAACCTATAGCCAAGAATACTCTACCCAGCAAGGCTACCATTCAGAATGGAAGGAGAGAGTTTCCTAGATAAGAAAAAATTAAAGGAGTTTATCACCTAGAAACCAGTTTTACAAGAAATGCTAAAGGGACTTCTTTAAGTGGGAAAAAGACCACAAATAGGAATAAGAAAATTACCAAAAAGAAAGAAAGAAAAGCAATAAAATCACTGGTAAAAGCAAAAATACAGTAAAGGTAGCAGATCCACCACCTATGAAGATACTGTGAAGGTCAAAAGACAAAAGTACTAAAATTACCTATTTCAATGATAAGAGGGTAATGGAAAGACACACACAAAATAAGAGGTTAGATATGATATCAAAAACATAAAATGTGGGAGGTGAGGAGTAAAAGAGTAGAGCTTTTAGAAAGAGGTCAAACTAAAGAGACCATAAACTCAATATAGATTGCTATATATGTAATTATTATATATGAACCTCACAGTAATCACAACCCAGAAACCTATAATAAATACACAAAAAATTAAGAGAAAGGAACACGAACATAATATTAAGGAAAGCCATCAAACCACAAGGGAAGAGAGCAAGAGAAGAAGAAAGGAACAGAGGAAACCTACTGAAACACCCAGGAAAAAAGTAACAATATGGCAATAAGTACATATTTATCAATAGCTACTTTAAATGTCAACAGAATACATGCTCCAATAAAAGGCACAGGGGGGCCAATTGGATAAAAAAAACACGACCTATATATATGTTGCATACAAGAGACACACTTTAGACCTAAAGGCACTCACAAACTGAAAATGAAGGGATGGAAAAAGATACTCCATGCAAATGGCAAAGGAAAGAAAGCTGGGATAGCAATACTTATATCAGACAAAATAGACTTTAAAACAAAAACTGTAACAAGAGACAAAGAAGGGCACTACATAATGATAAAGGGAACAATCCAACAAGAGGATATAACACTTGTAGATACCTATGCACCCAACATAGGAGCATCTAAATATATAAAGCAATTATTAACAGACACAGAAGGGAAACAGTAACACAATAGTAGTAGAGGCCTTTAACACTCCACTTACACCAATGGATAGATCATCCAAACAGAAGATCAATAAGTAAACATTGGCCTTAAATGATGCATTAGAACAGACAGATGGACTTAGTAGATTCATACAGAACATTCTATCCAAAAACCACAGAATATACATTCTTTTCAAATGCACGTGGAACATTCTCCAGGATTGATCACATATTAGGCCATAAAATAAGTCTCAATAAATTTAAGAAGATTGAAATAATACCAAGCATCTTTTCTGACCAGAAAAGTATGAAACTAGAAATCAACTACAGGAAGAAAATTAGAAAAGCCACAAATATGTGTCGATTAAACAAAATGCTGCTGAACAACAAGTGCATCAAGGAAGAAATCAAAGTAGAAACAAAAAAATATCCGGAGACAAATGAAAATGAAAGTAGGACATGCAAAATCTATGGGATACAGCAAAAATGGTTCTAAGAGGGATGTTTGTAGCAATTCAGGCCTACCTCAACAAACAAGAAAAATCCCAAATAAACAATCTAACAGTGCACCTAAAGGAACTGGAAAAAGAACAAACAAAGCCCAAAATCAGTGGAAGGAAGGAAATAATAAAAATTGGAGCAGAAATAAATGAAATAGAGACTGAAAAAACAATAGAAAAAAATCAATGAAACCAAGAGCTGGTTCTTTGAAAGATAAATAAAATTGACAAACTTTTAGCTAGACTCACCAAGAAAAAAACAGAAAAGGCTCAAATAAATAAAATCAGAGATGAAAGAAGAGAAATTACAACGGGCACTTCCAAAATACAAAAGATTATAAGAGAAAACTACGAAAAGCTATATGCCAACAAATTGGATAATCTAGAAGGGATAAATTCTTAGAATCATACAACATTCCAAAACTGAATCAAGAAGAAATAGAGAATTTGAATAGACCAATCACCAGTAAGGAGATCACAGTAATCAAAACCCTCCCAAAAAATAAAAGTCCAGGACCAGACAGCTTCCCTGGTGAATTCTACCAAACATTCAAAGAAGGCTTAATACCTATCCTTTTCAAACTCTTCCAAAAAATTGAAAAGGATGGGAAGCTTCCTAACTCATTCTACAAAGCCAACATTACCCTGATACCAAACCAGAGAAGGACAACACAAAAAAAGGCAATTAGGCCAATATCACTGATGAACATCGATGCAAAAATCCTCAACAAAATACTGGCAAATTGAATACAACAATACATTTAAAAGATCATACACCATGATCAAGTAGGATTTATTCCAGGGATGCAGGGATGGTTAAACATTGGCAAATAAATAAACATGATACACCACATCAACAAAATGAAGACTAAAAATCACATGATCATCTCAATAGATGCAGGGAATGCATTTGACAAGATACAGCATCCATTTATGATAAAAACTCTCAATAAAGTGGATATGAAAGGAAAGTACCTTAACATAATAAAGGCCATATATGACAAACCCACAGCTAATATCATTCTCAATGGAGAAAAACTGAAAGATATCCCCCTAAGAACAGGAACCAGACAAAGATGCCCACTTTCACCACTCTTATTTAACATAGTATTGGAAGTCTTAGCCAGAGAAATCAGGCAAGAAAACAAAATAAAAGGGATCCAAATTGAAAAAGAAGAAGTGAAACTGTCACTATTTGCAGATGACATGATTTTATACATAAAAAGCCCTAAAGAAGCCACTAAAAAATTTTAGGAATAATAAATGAATATGGTAAAGTTGCAGGATACAAAAATCCGTTGTTTTTCTATACACTAACAACGAAGTAGCAGAAAGAGAAATTAAGAATACAATCCCATTTACAATTGCAACAAAAAGAATAAAATACCTAGGAATAAACGTAACCAAAGAAGTGAACGATCTGTACACTGAAAACTATAAAACATCATTGAAAGAAATTGAAGAAGATACGAAGAAATGGAAAGATATTCCATGCTCTTTGATTGGAAGAATTAACATAGTTAGAGTGTCCATACTTCCAAAAGCAATCTATAGATTCAATGCAATCCCTATCAAAGTTCCAACAACATTTTTTCACAGAAATAGAACAAAGAATCCTAAAGTTTATATGGAACAACAAAAGACCTCAAATAGCCAAAGGATTCCTGAGAAAAAAGAACAAAGCTGGAGGTATGACACTCCCTGATTTCAAAATATACTACAAAGCTATAGTAACCAAAATGGCATGGTACTGGCACAAAAACAGACACACAAATCAATGGAACAGAATCGAGAGCCCAGAAATAAACCCACACATTTATGGACAGCTCATTTTCCACAAGGGAGCCAAGAACATACAATGGAGAAAAGAAAGTCTCTTCGATAAATGGTGTTGGCAAAGCTGGACAGCCACATGCAAAAGAATGAAACTAGACCATTATATTACACCATACACAAAGATTAATTCAAAATGGATTAAAGACTTGAATGTAAGACCTGGAACCATTAAACTTCTAGAAGAAAACATAGGCAGCATGCTCTTCAACATTGGTCTTAACAGCATATTTTCGAGTAGCATGTCTGACCAGGCAAGGGAGACAATAGAAAAAATAAACAAATGGGACTACATCAAACTGAAAATCTTCTTCACAGCAAAGGAAACCATTAACAAAATGAAAAGACAGCCTAACAACTGGGAGAAGATATTTGTAAACCATATATCTGATAAGGGGTTAATATCCAAAATATATAAAGCACTCATACATCTCAACAACAATAAAACTAACAACCCAATTAAAAAATGGGCAAAAGATCTGAACAGATATTTTTCCAAAGAAGATACACAGATGACCAACAGGCAAATGAAAAGATGTTCAACATCACTAACTTCAGGGAAATGCAAATCACATCTGCAATGAGATATCACCTCACTCTTGTCAGAATGGCTATAATTAACAAGACGGGAAACAACAAGTGTTGGAGAGGATGTGGAGAGGAGGGAACCCTCGTACACTGCTGGTGGGAGTGCAAGCTGATGGAGCCACTATGGGAAACAGTATGGAGTATCCTCAGAAAATTAAGAATAGATCTACCATATGATCCAGCTGTTCTGCTGCTGGGTATGTATCCAAAGAACATGAAAACGTGAATGCGTAAAGATATATGCACATTATTCACAATAGCCAAGACTTGGAAGCAACCTAGGTGCTCATCAAGGGATGAATGGATAAAGAAGATGTGGTATATGTATACAATGGAATACTACTCAGCCATAAGAAATTATTAAATCTGACCATTTGTGACAACATAGCTGGAACTTGAGGGCATTATGCTAAGTGAAATAAGTCAGAGGAAGAAAGTCAAATACTGTATGATTTCACTGATAAGTAGAAGATAAAAACAATGACAAACAAACACGTAGAAAGAGAGATTGGATTAGTGGTTACCAGAGGAAACGTGGGGAGGGAGGAGAGCAAAAGGGGTGATTAGACACATACGTGGTGATGGATTGTAATTAGTCTTTGGCTGGTGAACATGATGTCATCTACACAGAAATCGAAATATATAACGATGTACACCTGATGTTTATATAACATTATAAACCCCTGTTACGCAATTAAAAAAGAACTTAAAAAGTTTATCTTGTAAATTTTTTAATTTGAGTATTTAAAAACTGTAACCTTAACCATTTACCGTGAGCTTTTCATGTGACTGGCTCAAAATGGAATTGTGTTTTTCTTCTGAGCATTAATCTTCTGACCATCAATTTCTTTGGCATTACATATTTTTTTCAGTGTTTAAGGCCCCAAAGATAGTCAATGGTGCTCTAAGTTTGCAGCTTATAATGTTAAGAATGGAAAGGTCATTAACGTTTCTTAGATTTCCAAATATGTCAACAAATATCAAAGTTATATTTTCATTAAAATAGCATATTACCCGCTGTACTAAATATCTAAGGTTTGAACCTGTGAATTATCAGACATTGAAACCAGACATTGTGTCATCTTTGTTTCCTCCTAAATGTCCCTGAAATGTGGATAGAGATGATGTGTGTGCACCATTGTCACCGTCCACATAGTCACAGTCTACCCACGTGTAAGGAATACTGTATGTGGGTGTTCTTTTTGTACCTACTTATGCAGCATGCATGAGATGGGGCTGGAGCAAAGAAAAATTAAAGAACGTTTGTTAGAATATCAGTCAAGGATCTCAGGGAATAAGCCAAACTCCTCACTCACCTCTATGTAATTGTACATGGATAGGTCCAAAATTGCATGGTCATCTGGAATTCTAAATCTTGAGAATTCAGGAAGACACATACCTAGGATGTATTATTTAAATTTAAACCAAGTTAAATAACACATCATTTCCAGAACAGTTTATAAAAAGGTGCTGGACTCTACATGGGCCAAATTAAATGGTGTATTCTCTACCAATGTTCTCTAACCTTTTAAAACTAGGGGTAACCAGGCTGGATGACCAAAAATCTGTGAACACTGAGCAATAACGCATAGGCATTTCCTGTTATGATTAAATAAAACTTATGATCAAGTTAATATTATATGCATTTGTTGATTAGTAAATCAATATTTTCCTTATTTCCAAATGGAAAGCAGTTCCTATAAATCACTGTAAATGACCCCCGGTCCTGCTTATAATTTGCGAGTCTCCTTTTTATCCCCCTTCCCCAGCGCATGCACATTTGTTTCATTGCACCTAAGACATCTTATTAGCTTAAACATCAGCTCCCCCCGTTATTTTGTGAGTTCCCAGAGGCACGCCCCATGTTTTACTCATGTTTGAAATCCTAACCTGGTATATAGTAAATACTGAATAAATATTTGATAAATTAATGACTAATATCACTTTCACATGGCCAAGCAACTGTAGTCATTATGCTGCCATCTCTCAAGTCAGAGAACCTGGCTACAAGTCTCAACTTCACCACTTCCTGACTACGTGACCCTGGGCAGGTTATTGAACCATTGCTAAGCTTAAATTTCCTCAGTTGTAAAATAGGGACAAAAATAGTAGCTATGCCCCATATTTTTGATGAGGAGCAAGTGAAAAAATACATGAAAAAATAGTATGATACCCAACACATGAAATGATCAGTGATGGTAGTTATTTACGTCATAATTATTATTGTTTTATCTTTGCTCTCTAGTAACCAAAACTAGTATGACAGAATGTTCTGATAATGAACCCTCCATCAGCCTCCATCACCGTTATCACATGCAGGCCAATCACAGAGGGCCAAGAAGGGAGAAAGCAAAACGCCTCTGGATCTGAGCATCTGAGTGAGATGACAGGGAAGGAAAGGAAGACAACTGGAAGAAACTTGCCCTGGACCCTGTGACCTCTGCAGATCCAGGCACCACGGTGTCCAGTGACTTCCTCTAACACCATAGCAAATGTTCACTGTGAACTTTGCACCAGGCTTTTTAAAAAAAGGTCCACACGAGTCACTGTATTTAATCTGCACAGCCTTCTGAAGTTGGTATTATTTATCACCCACTTTATAAATGGAAAAAAACCCAAAACCTGAGACTTTAAAAAGAGGAAGTGACTTGCTCAAGGTCACACAACTAATAAGTTGGTGAGTCGGGACTGGAGTCTGGGTGTAGGTTTAAAGCCAGTTCTGAGTCTCTCCTTTCCCGGAAGTAGGTTTAACCTCAGAGGCAGCCTCGGGGAGCAGTCACGGTGACCTGGTTCTCAGGCCATTGTTTGCCATTTCTTTTACAGATGAAAATTGAGTACACTTAATTGCATTTAATTTTAGAATTACACATAGATATTTCAAACTTCAATATTTATAAAATTAATATATTGGCAGAATCAATTTTAATCAAAAGGCGAAAAATGGAAGCATCTTTTGATAAGAAGGATGCAACTTTTGATAAGGCAAAGAGCAAAAAAGCACTGGCGCTCCTAAAGGTGTTTCTGAGGGCCTGCCGGATGGGGTGCAGGCAGGGTGCTGCCTAGCTTGAAAGGGAGAGAAACAAACATGTCTTGGCCAAACTGTGGTCCTTGGGACTTTCATCTTTGTGTGGGTCACTGCGTAGACCTCTGTGTACAAACCTTGAAAGAAACCAGGTTTCCCTCTCTGAGCTCTCCTTGTCTGATACGGGCAACAACAGTGGCACGGGCTGTTCAGAGAGAAATTTATAATCCTGGGCAGGAAACAAGCATCATGGGTTTGTGGTCGCCCAGGATCAGACATAGGCGT
Source organism: Equus quagga (assembly GCF_021613505.1). NCBI lineage: Eukaryota > Metazoa > Chordata > Mammalia > Perissodactyla > Equidae > Equus > Equus quagga. Next base: position 35,456,991 of record NC_060278.1, read on the forward strand.
ACGATTAATCAGCAGCTGGTCCCCGTTCATTTGAGAAATTGTACTTACTAAGGTCGTTATTGAATTTATCCATTAACTCATCAAATACCAAGCAGTCTTCGAAGCCCTGCAGTGTAAAAAAAGGGGGAAAGAAAGAAACTGCAAATAATAAAATCTCAGCAACTTTGAGCAGATCTTCCATTGGTGAGTATAATTTATAGGATATTTACCTCAAAGCACACACCAACCAAGTAGTCACACTGGGCATTGAATTACGATTATAAAAGACTGTGTCCCGGATGATTTTGTCTCTGCCCAATTTCCATATGTATTGATTATAATGATTTGGATTTTGATCAAAATTTTAAATGACCGTTGTAATTTTGATGCGTTCCATTGCTTCTTCAAGAAGCCAGGATAATTATGTTGTTCTCCTATGAACAACATAGTAGAATTATTTTGGAATTATATTTTGGAATTATATTTAAACTGTTCCGGTCTTTAAGATTCACCTTTAGAGCTATCTAATGACTGGATAGAACTCTCATATTAATTTAGTTCCTATAAGCCAAAATTAAAGCAAATTTCCAATATGAAGAAGTCCATACAATGAGTAGGGTACTATTCTAAATGCAGTCGGGGAGAAGGAAATCAGCACGAGTTTTCCTGCTCTTTAGGAATTCAAACTATAATTTTAAAGACAGTATAAAAATACATAAAAGTTAAAAGGTAAGATATTTTTCACATCAATTATAGAGATTACACCTGAAAAAAATAAATTTATTTGTCAATTATATATGACTGTTCATACTAGAGAAATTTAGAGAGGAGAGATACCATATAGGGCTGAGATAATAGCACTTTTAAATCCTTATTTAATGAATTCATTTAGTCCCCGAGAATCTCTATGAGGTAAGCACTGTTAAAATCCAAGTTTTGTAGGTAAGGAAGTAAAGACGAGTTAAATTAGTTGTGCGAGAAAATATTTTAACAAATCCTGTACCAGGGTTTAAACCTGGGCCTTCCCACGTCAGAGGCCAGGCACTCCCCGGCCATGCTAAAACTGATGTGTCCTTATGTTTTCACAAAACAAAATGTTTACCACTGCTTTGTAGAAAATGTAATTGATCAGATTCACACGCTATTTATACTTGGAATATATCCCAATCACCAAAACAACAGGTGACTAATGACCATAAAGCTATCAGTTAGCAAACAAATGCACATGAAATAATTGCCTGTCTAGACAATTATTTTAGGACCCCTTGAAATTAATGTTTAATGTTTGAACACTATTTCTTTTCTGAAGTATTTTTCTAACTAACACGGTAAAATTTCCATGAAAGCGGTAGGATTCGATGTCTAATCTGTTTTCATAGATTAAGTTAGCCCTGTCAATTGTGTTTTCCTTTCCTCTGTGAAAGAAAAACGGAGGAAAAAAACAGATAATTTGGGATCTTTTTCTTTCTTTGATACTAATATATACACTCATGCATAAACTCTAGAAAAAATCTATTTAAAAAATTGTCTGGAATTGCCGATAGCCTAGTTTTCAAATTTCAAGCTATCGTTACATTTTCTAACTGAACAGAATACTATCTTATGCTTTCTACTTTTTTCTACATTAAATTACTAGATCAAGTAATCTAAGACTTGACCATAGTTAGCGATCCATTTAGTTCAACAGTTGGTATGATTGTTAAATTGATCGTTTTCTCAGAGATTATGTGGGGATAGTTTTAGACATGTTTTTTATTTAAGACTTTTTAGTTGAGACTGACCCAGAAGAAGTTCAGGGCCTTAGCTGAACAAGAACTTACCGCATTCATTCCTTGCCCGAAGAAGGGCACGATGGCGTGGGCCGCATCTCCCAGCAGCACACAGTGTGATTTAAAGTGGAAAGAAGAGCACTTGACAGATATCATGGGCTGGGCGGGCAGCAGAAAGAAATCTTGTGTCAGGGCTCGCCTTCAGAAGAAAATAATCAGAATGGGAAGACATTAAATTGGGTATTAAATACTGCACAATTCTTTCAGATTTGCTGACTTTATTACCATAGAATCTTATTGAAAAACACACCAGAATGCCAGGAAGAAAACAGGAAAGGGAGAAACTGAAGATCTTCCAGCCCTCCAAGTCCATGTTCTAAATACCTTCTTGGTTTACAACAATGCTAATCACATCCAAAAAAGAACAAGTTTGCCTACCTTTGAATAACTTGAACTACATCTGTGCTATATGTCATGAAAATTCCATTATCACGGGCATGGGTCATGCAACTTTCAAATACATTGGTGTGTTTTGGGTTTTCATGGAAAAATCGAGGTGCTATTGTGCCTTTGATTACACCACAACAAATCACAATTAAAATGAATGTGAATTTCTATGTATTTGGAAATGGATAATCGTGTTCAAGCTAGTGTTTGTCAGGCATCTATGGAGGTTTTACGGAAACTATAAGTAGAGAAACAGTATCTACACTCAAGGATATTAAATCTTCCTGGAGAGGCAAGAAATAGCCACAGAACAAGTTTTTAAAGTATGTAAGGGCTACATTTTGGTGTGCAGAGATTTCCCTTCCAGGTGGCGGAGGGAGAGATCAGTGCAGACAATGGAATTAGTCTGCAGGAAAGGATGAGAACCGACAATTTTTCAAAGAACGGCAATGGGCTGGCAGTGGGCCCTCCCTTTTACATAATGAGCTCATTTAGTTTTCACAACTGCCCTAAAAGGGAGGTATCCTGATGCCCATTTTAAAGATGAAAAATCTGAGACTTAAGGAAGTAAGGGGCAGAAGCAACAGTAAAATTTTCTTTTTTCTGCAGCATTGTGCTGCCTCTGTAAAGACGTTGTTGGAGGTAGAAAGTGAAGTGGATTCCAGAAGGAAAGGACAGTGGGAGCAGAGGCACTGAATGAGACCACAGGACAAGCCCCATACGGAGGGTGGTGCTGACATGGCCAGAGGAGCCGTGGGTCATAAACCAGACACCTAATACAATTAGCTATCAGTCTGGGGGAACTTTACATGTGCCAGACCCTGTGCTGAATGATTTATAGGCACAATCCCCTTTAGTCCTCACAACAACCCTTTGGGGCAGGAGCTATTATTTATTGCCATTTTACTATGAGCAATCTGAGCGGTAGGAAAGCTGACACAGCTAGGAAGTGGCGGACCTGAGACTTGAGGCTGCCGGCTGTATGTGCTGTGCCAGGGGTTTGTGTATCCACCAGCAGGAGGAAGCAGAGCCAGGCTCTGTGGCACACCAAGCCCCGAGGGGCCCGAGAGCCTGCACTGAATACCTATAGGCCTGGAGACATGGGTGACTTGTCTTCCTAGGGAAACTGGCCATGGCCTGGGGATTTCCACAGTTCCTGGTCACAGCACATCTGCTTAGACTTTTGCTAATATAGGCTTCCTCTGCAGGTCACTGCAAGATCTGTCACGTTTACCGGAAACTGAAATAAGGTGCATACCCTTTATTTGAATTTTGAATAGCTCAAACCAGTGAAGCAAAAGGCACAAGCGCACATCTTGAAACTTACTCTCCAATTAGAGGGATGGAATCCGGAAAGTACTTCTGGAAGAAATCCAGCACATCACTACTAGTTAGGAGCTTTTCGAACTCTTCAAAGGGCATGAATAAAGTGCACGTGAAAGATTTGTTCTATGGGAGGAAGAAGGACAGTGTGAGAGAGTGGGGGTCAGGCATGGCGGCACTAAGATGGAGCCCGGGCTTGCAGTGTTCCTTCTGTGAGACCAAGGGGCCTCTGGGAGGAAGGTCCAAGCAGGCAGGAAAGGCACCCTCACTTTCTTCCCTCTCTCCCAAAGAAAAGTTCTGCCAAGTCCCAGGGGCACTCCCTGGGCACTCCCTGGTACACCGTCAGCTTCAGCCACACTACACTCCTCAGATTTCTAATAGGTTGGTTGGATTGAATTTCTCCTCTCTTTTATTCTCTATTGTTCCTTTTAAGATGGTATTTAGAGGCATTGGACCTCAGGACTGCTAGCAAGAGAAAGAAAAAGACCAACTGGCAAAATAGATAGCTGTATTTATACAGCAAAAGAGTCTCTAGGGTCTCACGAAAGAACAGCCGTGCTGTTTTGTGGTGATGTATGTGTCAATGTCCCTTAGACCTCAAAGACTGGAAGTGCCGCCTACTATAGATCCTCAATCTCTTTGGCTTTATTTGGAGACCATTTCCTCCTACACTGTCTGGGGGGAGATGACAGTCAGGCACCACCCCCATAAACTTCCAACAGTCGTTCCTGTATGTTAAATCTCCCCACGGGAAAGCCTTGGCATTCCTTCAGGCTATTCCTCACTAATCCCAAAGTTCTAAAGTTACAATCACGAACTAGACTAAACAATGACATTAGGTATACACATACTAAGTACAAAAGTAAGTAAGAAAAAACATTAATTATAGATGCAAAATTACAGTTGATACGAAATTCTATACTACCGTGTTAGGAAGTGCAATCATCATAAAGGTATTTCTAGGCCAAATATGCAGGTAATTAGGTTCCATGGCATACTGTAAGAAAAAAAAGTATATATATGTTGGGTTAGTGTATTACTACAGCACATCTATCAAACCGACTCCGCTTATGTTATAATTGTTTCCACAGCAATTGAAATCAGTCTCATATGCACAGATATGCACATCTATAGCTCCATAAAGCAGATGTTGTCTTAGAAAAGACTGTATTCTGTCTGTATAAACTCAAACTTAGGTGTGTTTTTGATACCAAATATAATTCAAGATTTGAGAACATGCTATGAGAAGATGTTCCGCCTCTCCTTTCTCTATTTCCATGCACACACACACACACATACATGGATATAAATATATAAAATATATACACACATGTAAACCATGCATGTGTGTGCTTATATATATATGTGTGTATATAGTATTTTCATACTTTATTTTTCACCTTATTTGGGGACTTATTTATATGAACAGAAAGGTCCTAAGTTTAAATTTCATGGGTAAAACACAATTTTACAAGCAAGCCTCTTGTCAATTGTTTCCTACAACACAAATGGTAGAGAGAAGTCTTCTCTCTTAGTGACCCCACTACAAGGCAATGGCATCCCGAGGAAGTATTGATCACTTGGGCAGATCGATTGACCGAAATCGGTTGACCCAAACCCTTGAGGTTCCCAGGGGTTTTATATATATAAGAATATGCAGTTGATTTTCCAACTATTTCAAGTTTATATTTTTGAGGAAGATTGGCCCTGAGCTAACATCTGTTGCCAATCTTCCTCTTTTTGCTTGAGGAAGATTGTCACTGAGCTGGCATCTGTGCCAATCATCGTCTACTTTATGTGGGATGCCAGCACAGTGTGGCTTGACCAGCGGTGCTAGGTCCGTGCCCGGGATCTGAATCTACATATCCCAGGCCCCTAAAGCGGAGCATGTGAACTTAACCACTATGCCACCAGGCCAGCCCCAAGTTTGTATTACTTTTTACAAATGGTTAGAGAACACCTACCACATATATGTCTTACATGGTAAGAAGAACACAGAAAGCACAGCACAGTCTCCTTACCCACATTTTCACACTGTTATAGCTATTTGTGTCTTAGGAGAAAAGACTGTTCCTTCCTGGAGTTTTTATCCCCAGAGCCCCAGAGAAAGTCCAGTACAAAGACATAGAAATGAAAAAGCGCATAACTCTTTGACCTGAAAGATCTTACCATGCAGTTGAATAGGCAGGATGCATAGATATGAAAAGCCAATAACTCCTCTTTAACAACAATTCAGGAGGTAGAGAGACAATAAGTGATTTGGTGCCAAATTAGGAGTATAGGAAATAAAAGCCGGGCAGGTAAGAAATCTGTGGGGCTGGAGTGGTTAAAGCAAGGGACTAGTAGATTAGATGAGAAATGAAGGACAGTGGCTCGTGGGTAGGGGTGAACTTGCTGAGAAAGTGGGGGCAGCATAAATGAGCACCATATTTTAGATGGGAGTAAAGAGACCAGCCTGGGTGAGGCCAATGTCCTTGCTTTTCCCTCTTGCTATCTTTTCATCACTTCTACAATCTTTTAGAGCTCTAAAAGATAAGGAGGAGTGGAGAGATGACAGCTCACCAATTTATCATCTGCTGTAATAGTAAAGGTTGAAACTGCTGATTAAAAACTATTTGGAAGATAGTGTATACCTACTGTCTTCACCATTGGCATAGATAAGGGTTTACGCATTGTTTTGACATAGCAAACATGATGCCAAAAACGTTTTGGTGTTCATACCCTCCTCATGACCCTAGGAAACAACACTTTGTATTTTTAGCTTCTTTATTACCGAGTCACCCTCTCAACAGATATCTTTATCCAACAGCTGTCCCAAGGTCAGGGTCCTTGTAACGCCCATTAGTCCTCTCACCACAAGTCCCTCCAAATATAAAGTTTAAGCACAAATAGTTTACTTGTTGTGCAAAAGCAACTTTAGGATGAGCTTCCCATACAATTCCCCAAAGCACCCTCTACTATCCACCCAATCCTGTCGCTCACCCCATCTCTCACCCACACTCCAATCATCAGAGATGGAGTGACGGCTCTGTTACATTAAAGAGAAAGAGAGGGAGGGAGAGCGGGAGCGAGGGAAGGGAGAAGAAGGGAGGGAAAGAGGGAGGGGAGAAGAAGGGAGAGGAGAGGAAGGGAAGCTAAAGGAGGGAGGGAGGGGAGAGAAAGGGAAGAAGGGAGGAAGGAAGGGAGGAAGGAAGGGAAGGAAATTTTCCTAGGATTGTTTTTGGGCCATGCAAGAATATTTCCATGTCTGGGTCACATTGCTGTGTCAGAACAGTGTTTCTTAAAAAAGTAGAGACTTCTCGTAAACCGCTAATCATTACTATTAAATAGGAATACCTAGAAAATAAGTGGCTGTCTTAAATCTACATTAGGAGGCATGACTCCGCTCAAGTCTGGGACAATTTTTGAATAGAATTGTGTAATCCAGAATTATCAGATACTGGGCCAAGAGAACAGAACCCACCTGAAAACGTAAACTCAGCATGGAAGAATTAGTGAATACACTTCTGACCAGGAAGAAGAAATAGAAAGACAATGGAATGTTAAAATACAGATTTGACTGGCTCATACAGGTTGGAATGTAATACCACTATCCCAATTTGATGAGCTACTTTATAGCAATCTGAATTTCAGTTAGATAGATTAAAGCAGTACCTTATAAATGGATGTTTGCTATCAAGTCAAGCGTTTAACTAATGCTGTCTGCTTATTCTTACTTATAAGCAAACATCCTTATTCCTTCTGTTGGTATTTTAATTTTCCTTAGTAAGTTCCTCCATTTCTTTGCTTATGATAATATCAAATATGTATACCATGTATTTCCCTCAGGCCACATATGGTTTAACGTGGGAACCAGGGAATGAGAAAAACTCAACAGAAATTCTTCAACAACTTGTTGTTCACTTTATTTAATAACTATTATTTGATTTAATCATGAATATAAGAACTCTTGATTGTCAGTCCACAGAACTGATTTCCAAACCATTTTTAACTCCCAGGAGAAAATAGAAAAATGTCAAAATCCCCCGTGTGTTTCCAGTAGAGCAGTTGGAATTCCTGTCTTTCTTTCCTACTCAGGAAAGCATATTAAAAGGTAAGGGAGGGGCTGGCCCAGTGGCATAGTGGTTAAGTTCGCACGCTCACTTCAGCAGCCCAGGGTTTGTAGGTTTGGATCCCAGGCACAGACCTACACACTGCTGATCAAGCCATGCTGTGGCAGCATCCTACATACAAAGTAGCAGAAGATGGGCACAGATGTAAGCTCAGTGACAATCTGCCTCAAGCAAAAAGAGGAAGATTGACAACAGATGTTAGCTCAGGGCCAATGTTCCTCACCAGAATAAAAAAAAAGAAAAAGGTAAAGTGTGAAAGGCATATTACCCCCAATTTACTATGAATTATGAAGTACTCATGGTAGAAGTCACAACTGACCGAGACAGGCTACTGAGAACAAGCACCCTAGAGTATGCTTCTGCTCTAGTGTGGGGGTGGGTTGTGGAAAGGGGAGGAGAAAGAGAAAGGACTTACGCCCCCATCCTTAGGTGGAATAGTCAACTCCATGTATCCATGAGGAATGTATTGCTGACTATAATCAAAGCGGGGTTTCTTCATGAGGTGAGCTCTGACAGTTGAATAGGCTCCATCACACCCTACAATGAGGTCACAGGTGACATCTTTGGGAACTTTGTCAGATCTGAAAAATATAATGAACCATCAAAAAAAAGTCTAGTGGTGAAAATGGTGATATACCTCCACTTGATATAAAAAGTAGCGACTCAATCTACCACTCACTTTTCTAACAGATGGCTTTGAGTTGATAGCTGTAAAGTGAAGATGACACTCATCCCAGTCGTGGGTTTGCTTACAAGGATGAGAATAACACACAACCACACTGATTAACGAGGACGTGCCAGGCCACAGAAGTGGAACTAAGAGCTGAGTTCCCCGCACAAGGGAAGAGAATCTTGAAAGAAGGCAAAGTGTTGGAAGTGGAGGGAATGTGTGAACAACCACAGGGATGTGACCAAGATTATCTAGGAGCAACCTAGTTGGTTCAAGCAAAGGGGCTCACAAGATAAACTTAAGAAAAGACTGCAAAATAGGGAGGGAATTGAGGGAGGAGAAAAGGAGAATTTTGAATGTTAAGACAAAGGTTTAAATATATTATTCTGGCAAAAGGGATAAAGTAATTTTTTCCATTGGGGGGATGGTGTATGGAGAGGGGTAATTGGATGAATTGAAGTGGAGGCAGAACGCAGAACGGAGGGGGAACAAGGTGACTGCATAGCCTACATGTGCGGGGATGAGAGCCCAGGGGCTGTGGTGCTCAGGAAGAAGGAAGCATTGGCTCCGAGGCCCACAGGAAGTAAGAAAGACTGGGGAGTGTGCATAGATTCAGTGGGAGAAAATAGGGAAGGGAGCTCATCAAGAATGACTAATTATTTGGAAAACACTAGGGAGGTCGGGAGTGGGATGTGCTTGGAGAGAAATAGATGATCAAGGTTTCAGACGTGTTTGAGATCACGGCAAGATGTACCTGTGAAAGTGCGTCATGGGAAATGAACATTGATTAGGACTGAAATAAGAACTGAGAATGAAGATATGTCGAGGCCTGGACCGAAGAGGTTCATTTTAGAGATGGGAATCACAAGTGGCGGTTGAATGGACTGAACCCATGACATGTCCCGAGCGTGGGACATGAGGCTTGGAACTTGAGAGGAAATAGAGTCAGCCAAGGAGAGGCAAACAAATAGCATCTAGAAAGCAGACAGAGGAAGCAGGGCCATGGAGGGTCCTCTGTTTCACAGGAGGAGCCGGTTTGAAGCAGTGTGGTCTCCAGGAGTGTGACCTTCGGAGGGTGAGCGACATGAGGATTGAGAAGAATCGGGGGTGTTGGGATTCAGAAGGCATCGAGGGCCTATTTTCAATACAAAATTCTTTGAATCTAGCAACCGTTTGAATTACCCTTTCAGTAACCATTTAACTCTTTCAAAAGAGCCAAAGAGCAAAGTTTAGACATAAAATTCCCCACTCCGCCCCTTCACCTCTGAAGTCAAAAGGCTGGTGGGTGGTTACCCAAGCACAGTGAGCCGCCCTTCCTCGGGGTTACACTTCAACATCCGGTGGCCAAAGTGCACCTTTGCGTTGGGGTATTTCTCAACCTCTGAGGAAACAAAGAAAGGCAACAAATAGAAATGAAATTCCAACTCTTATTTCACTTAAACTGGAGTATTAGTCGTTTTCTGAGAACACTATGATTTTCTTAACATTCTAAAAATGAGTTAGTGAAAACAGTAAAATTTCACAACTGTTTGGCAAATGTTCCAGGATAATTTGATAGTAAGACAGTTGAATGAAAATCAGCTATTCTCATCTCAAAAAAAAAAAAATCCGACCAATTCTTATGCAAATTCTTACATCACTATAATTGTTAGCACCTGGGAAAGAAGCAGGCCTCACCTATTTTAAAAGCTGCCTCCAATTTAAGACTTTATTTGCGATTGGAAATATTCAGCCAAATTTCTTTTCTCATAGTCTCCCTGACTCTAGATCTCTTTTTAGCAAGCCTTCTAGACTTCTGATTCAAGTTGTCACAAATATAGATTACTGATACTAATTCTTTTTATAATCAAGCACTGGAACACAAAAAAAATTGAGTAAGAAGATTTGAAACTTTTCAATAAATAGAATCAGATTATTTTAGTGCTTTTCTATTCTGCTTGCTAGCAATCTATAGAATTTAGTGAATTTCATTTTCTGAACTATTATTCTTGTTCTTGTCAGAGTAGTAAAATATGATTTTTGTCTCTATTCATTCTCACAGATAGGTCTATAATCACAGGCTATTTATGCTTTTTAAAGGTACAAATCAGAATGTACGTGTTAGACCCGGAACAGACTTCAGAGATGATTTCATCTTCTGAATGGAGTAACAAGATCCTGGGAGAAAAGGTAAAATGCCTGGGATCACAGAGAGTAAAACATTAGGGAAAAACAAGCTGGAGGTTCTGACTTCCAACTCAGTATTTCTGTCTGTACGTCTCTCTCCTTTTCATCTCAGGTTTCGTCATCTTTTGTTCTGTTTTGCTTGAGTTTGATTTGGGGTTTGAAGATTTTAAGGTTCTTGGATATGAGATCGGAAGTTTTAGAAAATTGAAATCCAAGAGGCCCCAAACCAAAGACTTATCTATGTATAAGAAATCTTTTGGCCAATAGATGGGTAAGGCAGATTAGTAGAGTAAGGGCCCTGAGAAGTACTGTAAGAAAAGACTTTTGAAATTTGTTTGATGCCGGACTTAACCGAACTTGCTTGAACCACGTATCCTTTTTCTGTTTGCTTTGCTTAACAATTATTAACATCCCACAGAACAGTGAACTATGAAACAATCCCTACGTGAAATGCTGACGCAGCGGAATGATTTAGTGATAACGTTTCAGAGGGGGGGCTGCTCAGTTAGAGGGAATGAGCTTTCACAATTGGTTGAATGTGTGAATGCGCAGCCCACACACTTGGTGCTGTGTAAAGGAATAAAGAACCTTACATTGCAAACAAAATTGAGGAGTCAAGAGCTCTAGCATTCATTTTATTAACTAGCATTTATTAACATTAATGCTAATCAAGAGATCTAGCATTCATTTTATTAACATTTTATTAGCCTTCATTTTATTTTATTCATAGCATTTATGAAGTTGCATGCTGCACAGCACATTCCTCATGAAAAATAGTTAGGGGAGCTTGTGATCTGTACACCAAGATTGGATCTACCTCATGTCTTAGCTCCTTAGTATTCGCAGATGTTTCATATATAATATTGGAGGCAATGACTGTAGTAGTTAAAAGCATGGACTTCGGAATAACAGACTCAAGTTCAATCCAGGTTCTACACTTATTAACAGTGTGACCTGTGACACTGGGAAGTTCCTAGGCCTCTTTCACCATCTGTACAACTGAGATGAAAATAATTCCACCTCACCTCACCTAGTCGTTGGGAGGGTTACACAAACAGATGTATGTAAAGGACTTCACATAGTGCCTGGTGCCTCAGTGAATGCTCACTTTTACTTTTATCTTAATAAATTCAGAGGATGCTGAAAAGGGATTGTCCTAGGTCAGCTATACTACTTACTTTTTTTTTTTTTTTTTTGAGGAAGATTAGCCCTGAGGTAACATCTGCTGCCAATCCTCCTCTTTTTGCTGAGGAAGGCTGGCCCTGAGCTAACATCCGTGCTCATCTTCCTCTGCTTTATATGTGGGATGCCTGCCACAGCATGGCTTGCCAAGCAGCACGATGTCCGAACCTGGGATCCGAACTGGCGAACCCTGGGCCGCCGAAGCGGAAGGTGCGAACTTAATCACTGTGCCACCGGGCCGGCCCCTATACTACTTTTCTTAAAAAGCTGTTTTGTGGCTTATTTATTTTCTTAAGATTGTGAATATATGTAGCGACCTAGCCCCACCCCACCCATCTACCCATCCAAAAGGCAGTCTCACAAATGCAAGCAAAGAAATGGATCTAAGAAGAAGACTAAGCCCTGTTTCCTAAGTCCCTGGGGAATCAACTAGAGTGAGCTTCCCCATCACTCCTTCTCTCCATTCAATTCATTTCAATTCAACAAACGTTCTGCAGACTCGCTCTGGGGAGGGGACTCTGCAGTAACTCAGAAAAGTCACGTGGGAACTCTGCTCTCCAAAGATCGGAGACTGCGGGGCTTCGACAAGAGGGACTGATTCAAAAGATAGTAGAAATACCCAAGCAGCATGCTCTGCAGGGAGTGAATCTGTTTAGTACAAACGCTGAAGAGGAGGAAAAAACATTATGATCAAGGGCAACATGGGAAGTGATTGGATTAATTATGCAAGCTCCAGGCTTAATTAGTAATCCAGCGGCTTTTCCATTAATGGGTAGACCTTTTCAGCAATTCAGATTAGAAATGTGAGAGTTCTATTTCACACCTTCCTCTTTTTCAACTTCCTACACCCTCTGTCTATTTGGTCTCCTGCAAACGTCATGAATCTATACCGTCTCCTCCAACCACGTTGCCACAGCTTGAGTCCAGGGCATCGTTTTATACCCAGGGCTTATCCTAACCTCTGAAGACTGTGGGCCTCTATCTGCCTCTACACTGCCGCTTCTCATCTTTCTGAAATGCAAATCTAATCGCGTGTCGCTTTGCAAATCATTCGTGTATATCTGCTGTTCCACTAGACTTGCGTTCTTCATCGGGGAGTGAACACTCGTTCATTCCAGTGCCTAGAAGACTATAGGAATTCAATACATGTTGAACAAGTGATTTTTATTTAGATCATTGATAAGGTGAGAAAGAGCCACCGGAGGATGTATCAAGAAGGACTTTGCTTTGTACGTTGTCTTACTCTTAATAACCCATAAAAAGAAATAGAAAACAAATCTCAGTGAGTCCGGTGACAAGATTAGTCCCATGTGCTTTACTCAGAATGACAACTGGGGAATAAAACAGTGGACTTACCAGTCAACAGATCCTTGTTCAGGTTTTCTCTGCTTATAGAAAGAATGTACTGCAAGAAAAACACAGTAGACACTGTTTGTTTCTGGAGAATGGACAAATTGATTCTATGCTATTCACTCAACAAGAGGAACTATTTATTCTTCAGCAGAGGTTGGAAACTTTAGTTTTGTGAGCATTTAGCTAAGTAGGCTTTTTTTTCAAACAAACACTTTAACCAAATACATGCTTGAGTTTGAACTTAGACTTTTTCAAAGTTTGATACTATAAAAATCAAACTCTCTTGTGTAGCAAAAGCATTATTTTCACTGAAATACGGTTGTTTTAACAACAAATTGTAAATCTCATATTTTCATCTTAGGTCTCCAAATTGAGCTGAAGGTGAAAAAACTTCAGAAATGACAGCATTGCTAGAATAAATGTGCTATTTCCCAAGCAGACTCCTTGGAGGCTGTCATTTCGGTGTGAAAGGTGGCGTGTGCTTGTGCGTGTGTGTGTGTATGTGTGTGGTTGAGGCGAGGAGGAGGATGGGTTGGGAGGAGCAGGATACAGGCTTGCTGGGACACGTGTGGCTGTTTCTGACGTCACAGGACAGTTCGGCAGGGCCAACTGTTCGTGATGTATAGCAGGCACAGGCCCTTGGGCCCACAATATTTTTCAGGGTCCCTGAAAATGTTTTAATTTTAGTTTATTTTTAAACCAGAAGAAAAAGGTAATGGATGTATAGAAATGAATACAGCCTGGATTATATTAATCTTTATACCAGTGCGCTCATAAAATCTAATTTTTAATTTTTCTTGTGGCACAGAGAGGGGGCCCACAAAGGCAAAAGGGCCTCCCCAGGGCCCGTGAATGTCATAACGCAGCCCTGCAGTTCACCACGAGGCTATTGGTTTAAAAATTCAAAGCACGTAATTTTCCAAATTACGGGACATCACGATATTTAACACAAATATGCTAATTTATGAATCTTCACCTCATCCAAATGCAGACATTTAAAATTAACAGCTAAATCTATACTTGGCGTGAAAATAACTTGGTCATGCTACAGAGGCAATGACTGAGGAGGAGCTTCCTGTGTCTTTGTTATAAATTAAAATGAACAGGGACCTCCTAATTCTCTGTTCCAAGTTCTGTTTTCTGGTCTTCTATGTCATTAATCACTGCACTTCAAAGGAAACCACACTTGTTATTCAAAGTACACGAGGAAACATTCACATTACGAAGGCTCATTTGCATGGGGAAAATTTTCTTTCCGTATCAGTTATCATCCGATGACTGATGATAACTGATCACTGATGATAACTGATCATCAGTTCCATATTAGTTGGCATCTGTCTCACCTAGGAGCTGAGAGATGCATCGGCCCTGCGGGAGGGCCAGGAGCACCCCTGGGTGGGCCCCCCATGTGTATGGGTGGCATTGTATCAGAACCGAAATTTAGAGTCACTCCCATCAAGTGGCGCTTAGGGTAGGGCCCCAGTACCTACCCTAAGGCTGCTCTTATGAAGAATAAATATGAATAGAAGGATCAGAGCTATAAAGTGACCCTCAACAACCAAAAATAATAACAAAACCTAAAGGACGTTGGATAATCTCCTTTGGAGATTTGTAAGACAATAGTTGAAGTGCTGACTTTTTCACATATATTAGAAAAAAATGCTTACATTCTATATCCCGAATGCCTTCAAAAGAGAATGTTTCCTAGTAAGGGCTACCGTTTCTCCATTTTGGACATAGGAAGTCAGGAGTAAAAATCGGGGAGCTCTGACCCGCTGTGTATATTTGAGGCCATTTCAATAGTTCCCAGTGCAATTTGGGAGGGAGATGGAAAGAACCAGCAAGACAGGGAAGTGTCTGGACACTACAAGGGAGAAAAGGCAGAGAAACAACAGCTGGAGGAGAGAGGCTCAGAGAAGGGATTCAGAAAGGATTTTGGAGGTCAAATTGTGCCCATGAGGGATTTCTAAGTTGTTTGCTGTGCAGTGCTCAATGCAGGCCCTCCATGACCCCCACGTCTTCAGCATAGTCATGTGTCTTTTGAGTGAGCATTGTTTGTGGAAAGTGGTGAAAGGGGTGAACTTCGCGTCTGGACCATCATGGTACACAGCCAGTGCCAGGTGAGAGGGGATGGACACCAAGAGGCAGTGGAAGCCAAGAGAGGAGGCTGCCTGGGGACTTGCAGAAATGAGCCCTGGGCTCATGGGGAGGGCTTTGTGGAACTGAGTGATTCAAAACAATTTTATGTGGTTCTTAAAGGACGAGGAGGCCCCCATATCTGACTCAGATATAAAAGTAGCGATGCAAACCAAAGAAAGAGGGGTGGCTGTAAATTTAGCATTAACTCAGTTCTTCAGAATTGAGAAATGGCAGGTTTGGTGGGGAGGGATCTTTTCCTCCCTGTTCTAGTGTATCAAAGGCCCCAAATGGGAATTCCCACCAACACTTTCACCCTCTTGGGGAATCATTGCTGAAGAAGCTGCTTCTCTCTTCAGTGGTGGGGGTAAGGAAGCCGATTTTAGTCTCAAGTACAAGTCACTCTCCTCATCCAGCTTTCCTGATATTTTGAACCGTATCGTACCCCTCGGTCTATTTATGCTTCACTGGTTCAATTTCTGTGGAGGGATGGGTTCGATGAATTGGCCTTTCTCAGCACGTTCCACGTTAATCCAAGAGAAAGGTGAGGTGATTATTACGAGTCACTCTCAGTTTAGAAAAAGAAATAGTGTATCGGGGCAGCGCTGCCCTGCACTCCTGTGAGGGCCTCCTACACCGCGCTCCACTGGCCGTCGTCTGTGAGCAAGCCTGCCCTGTTTCTCCCTTCATGTTGACCTCACATAATCATGCAACCTGTTTCTTCCTCTGTAAAGCGAGATGATTGGATTCAATGAATCTCAGGTTGCTAATGGCTGTAAGATCCTGTTATGTGAACCTGCATTTACAAGTTTGCTCATCCAATACACACTTGCAGCTCGAAAATTTACATTTTGTTAGAAATCTGGTGTCACTCAACTTTCCTCCATAAACAGATCCTCATTTGATCGGGACAATGCTATTTCACTGCCAACTGAAGAATTATGCAACATGTCTGTCTTACAACTCTTTCTCTGTGAAGTCTTCTCTGAAAACTAACCTAAACTAAAACTAAAGCTTTTGTCCCTGGCTGAACCACACAGCTGAGCGCTCCTGCCGTCACTCAGCTGAGTTCTTGTCACAGGGAACTCAATTACTGTCTGCCTTTACCAGGTTATAAGCTCCTCTCCCCACGGTCAGCAACTGGCCCAGGGCGTGACACCTAGGAGGACAATTGCTATTTATGGAAAGGATACATTTAGTATGCACAGCTTATACTTGACTGGCACTTGTAAATCTCACGAGCTTGTCTATTAAGCACTTGTCCATTAAGAAGAGGCAATTCTTTTCTTTCCTATAGCACCAAGCAATTTGGGGCTAATTAAATGGGACATACTAATTATCTGAAAAATTTTTCTGCCTACAGATGATCAGCGGACTTTCTTCCTCTTCTTTTCTCTGCCAGGCTCATGCATTCAAACTCTGTACCTATGTTTTTATAAAGCCAAAATAAGCAGATTATTATTTCTAAAAAGTCATTAAACAGAAAATTTTTATCCTTCCCCACCACCTCTCCCCCAAAGCCCTTAGTTGTTGGAATGTTTTACTTTTCAGCCCCTTTTGTTTTTATTTTTAAAGATTGGCACCTGAGCTAACAACTATTGCCAATCTTCTTTTTTTTTCTTTCTGCTTTTTCTCCCCAAATCCCCTCAGCATATAGTTGTATATTTTAGTTGTGGGTCCTTCTAGTTGTAGTACTTGGGACGCCGCCTCAATGTGGCCTGATGAGTGGTGCCATGTCCTCACCCAGGATCCGAACCAGAGAAACCCTGGGCCGCCGTAGCGGAGCACGCGAACTTAACCACTCGGCCACGGGGCCGGCCCCTCAGCCCCTTTTGAAACAAATTTTAATTGTGGTAAAATACACTTAGTATAAAATTTACCATTTTAACCGTTTTTAAATATACAGTTCAGTGGCAGTAAGTATATTTCCAATGTTGAGCTGCCATTGCCACCATCCATCCACAGAACTCTTCATGTTGTAAAACTGAAACTCTGTCCCCATTAAACAGCAACTCCCATCCTCCATGTCCTCTAGCTCCTGGCAACCACCCTTCTCCTTTCCACCTCTATGAATTTCACTACTCTAGGTGCTTCATCCGAGTGTAATTATACAGGATTTCTCCTTTAGTGACTGGCTTATTTCACTTAGTATGAAGTCCTCAAGGTTCATCCATGTTGTGGCCTGTGTCAGAATTCCCTTCCTTCTGAAGGCTGAGTAGTATTCCATTTTATGCTGTGTATGTATAGATATACTATACTTCTCCCGTGTGTCTCTTTTGTTCTCAGACTACTACCACACCCACAACAGTTCTGACTCTGGATGTGTGGGGGTTTTCCCCCACCAAGCAATTCTCTACAACACCAGCTAGGGGTCCTACAATTCAACTCAATTCTGACACTATCTACCCAGAGATAGTGACAGATCCTACAGGTTAAGGGCTCAGTCCCACAAGACTGCCTCACTGCCACCACATCAGATGCCAGTTGCAAGGCCAGTTTGTCACCTATGCTTCTGACTGATCAGCTATAAAGTGGACCCACTCTTCGCATTTGATTAATTTGCTAGAAGGGCTCACAGAAGTCAGGAAAACAGTTCACTTTTATCAGTTTATTATAAAGGCTATGATAAAAGGTACAGGTGAACATCCAGATGGAAGAAATGTATAGGGCAAGGCATGTGGGAAGGGGTGCGGAGATGCCGAGCTCTCTCCAGGGCACCTCTCTCCCAGCACCTGCACGTGGTCACCAACCTGGAAGTTCTCTGAATCCCATACTTTTGGGATTTTTATGGAGGCTTCCTCACAGAGGTGTGATTGATCATTAATTCCATTTCCAGGCCCTCTCTCCTCTCTGCAGAATGGGAGGTGGAGCTGAAACTCCCAAGCTTCTAATGATAGCTTGGTCTTTCTGGTGACCAGCCCCCATTCAGGAGCCCCTCAAGAGTCACCTCATTAGAACAAAACACACTGCTATCACCCAGGAAATTACAAAGGATTTAGGAACTCTGCGTTAGGAACCGGGGTCAAAGACCAAATTTTAGAACAAAAGATTCTCCTACTGCTCTTATCACTCAGGAAATTACAAGGGTTTTAGGACCTCTGTGCCAGGAACCAGGAGCAGAGACCAATATATTTATTTTATATTATCTCAAATATGTATATACCACATTTTGTTTATCCATCCATCCATCCATGGACACTTGGATAGCTTTCATCTTTTGCCTATTGAGAGTAATGCTGCTATGAACATGGGTGTTCAAATATCTCTTTGAGACCCTGTTTTCAGTTCTTTTGGATATATGCTCAGAAGTGGAAATCCTGGATCATATGGTAATTCTATTTGTAAGCTTTTGATGAACCGCCACATTCTTTTCCACAGCGGCTGCATCATATTCCCACCAAAAGTGCACAAGGGTTCTGATTTCTCCACATCCTCTCCAACACGTTATTTTCTGTTTTTGTTTTTGTTTCTGATAGTAGCCATCCTTGTGGAAATGAGGCTCTTCAGCCACTTTTATGGTCACAAGATCCACAAAGACCTTGTTCCCAGGAGCATATGGGATTTATCTCTTGTTACCCAAAGTGTGGTCCATGGACCAGCAGCGTGGACACCGCCTGGGTGTGTTAGGATGCAGAACCTCAGCCTCCATCCCAGCCCTTTAGAGTCAGACCACATTTTGACAAGATACCAGGTGAGTCTGAGAAGCACTGTTCTGCCTGCAATGGAGCTTGCGGAAGGTCAGAGACTCAGAAGCAGGGGAACCTCACTTGGGTTCTGCACTTTATAAAATGAATCATTGTTGCACAAAGCATGCTGGAGTTTTTCTCTCATTGATGGATGTTTGGTACATGCATTCTCTCCCAAAGAAACAAACTTAGAAGGTGTAACCAGGTAAAAGTACACACTGTGCCCAACTCTGCACATTACTATGTAAAAGATAAGAGGAAAAACACAAAACAGAATAGTGGATTTTCTTTTATAAACTCCACATCACCATCTGACCTCTTGTTTTAGGAATTATACAATACTGAAAGCATTTCTGATTCATTCTATAAGTTCTATTATAATTAAATTTGGGGCAAGAGAGTCCCGGGAAGGCAACAACATCGGGCAACCCTTTAGAGTTGTACTCGCATGTTCTGCTTGACAATGAGTACATGGTAATCTTCTCTATGGAGCTGAAAGGAGATGGGAAGGAAATGCGTGAGCAAGGCATAGAGGCAAAAGCAGCCTAAAATGATGGCGATAATCATGAACACTTATCCAGTGTTTATTAGCAACTCAACCCTATTTTAAGCATCTCCTATGAATTAATATGTTAACTAGTATATGTTCCTGAATTCTAGACTGAGGCAGGCAATGTCAAAGATAAGATTAGAGAGGAAAGGAGGCACTGACAAGCAAGTGGCAAGTTCCAGACGTCAGACTCCGCTATAACCAATCCCATAGCTCCAGGGCAAACCTACCTGGGACTTTGTTCCATAGGGAATGGCAGACTTTTTTCCTGAAAGAGAGTGAATCATTCTTGCCCTCATGGGAACACCTCGGGATACAATCTGAAATAAACCAGAAAGATTGATTTCAACTTCTATATCATGGCATCACGCAAATAAGATAGATATTGACTTTAAAGTGTGATTTTTTCAAAAAATTAAAAAATAATGTAAAGGACATGAAAATACAGTATGGTGGAAACCTTATTAATGAAAATTGTGTTCCTGTAAATTTTAGTTTTTGCATTTTTTTTAGTCTTTAGATTTGGGAATTGACTTAAAGTGTATCTGGTCTAAATCAAATATTACAACTGAGGAAAGTGGTTCACTGTCAGAGAGCTTAAGTGGTTTTCTCATGACCACAAAAGAGAGAGACGCATGAGGAGTAAAGTCAGGACTGCTGAAACCCAGTGCAAAGTGTTTCCCTCCACACACAGCTCCAGGAAAGCTGTGGAAATGCAGTGGCACGTACATTGACTTATATTCTCATTTCAAAGATACGTGGTCAGCAAAAGTACTCTCAAGAAAAATGTACTATTTCTGTTTACATTTCCAAGCTACATGATACACAGTGAGTTCAGCAACACTGAGCCCACATGAGGAAAATCTACTCCAGGCCCACAATCCTTATCCAAACTCTTGGGGCCCGTTGGTTTCACAATTCAGAAGTTTTCAAATTTTAGGTAGGTCGTGTAGTGCATATGTGGATATCACGTAGCACCCAGTGGAGTCTGGGGCACCATCCCATAACCAAACACAATATTTCTGTAGCAAAAGATATTCACACCACATGAGATTTTTTTGAAAAGGTCATAAAAATCCATGCATCAGGTCAAGTTTGCTACTGATTGGGTGATGAAAAAGCTTTCTATTTCCAGAGCTTTTTGGAGTATGGAATTGTGGATGAGAGATTATGGACCCGTATAGTCAAAGTAATGGGGTCTGCCTGCCTCCTCTCATCCTGATGCCAGCCTGGATCACATGTTCTGTACGTAGAGCCCTACCGTCCTGTTGGGAGCCCAGGGTCATCAAGTGGGCTTTCAGCACCTCTGCCCCACGTCATGTGTCATGCTCCCCCAGGGGCCTCAAGCGTCAAACATTCATCCTCTTGCCAAATTTAGAAGTTTGAAAACCTTTGTAAAATGAATTTTCCTGCACAGGTTCTTGGCATTACATGGTGCCAGGATGAAATCAAGACCATGCAATTGTTGACAGACAGCAGGCATTACCTTCCATAAGGAAAATGCATTAACAAGGTACCTGGTCTTCTAGGCCAATGGCTTTCAAGGCTTGTCGTCCTCTGTAAGAAAGGGCCAAGTTAATGCTTCTTCCGCGCGCAAATTCAGCCACTCGGATATCTAAGACGTTGGAAGGAGAGTGCACGTTACACGTTGTTATATGTTAGGACACTATGAGCATGTAGCAACTGGTGTAATCAGCCCAAATTAAAAGACCTTGTTAACTCTTTTAAAGAAAACATTAAGAGTAGTAAATTTGTATTAAATTAAATTTAGATAAGGTTTTTAGAAAAATATAACAGTTCCGCTTTTTTAAAAAAAATTCTTTTTAAAATCTAAAGAGAAAGAAGTCAAAGAATGAGAAACACATCTCACCATTTTCAGTATCGTCTTACCTTCCCTAGCTTCATATACATCAACTTGGAAATTCCTCTTTGCAAGGAAGCATGCATTTAATGATCCAACCTAGGAATCAAAGCAAGTGTTTTCATATTTTTATCTGATTCTACAATGTAGGGAATTTTTACTGGAAAAATGCTACATTGTATGTAGGTGTACTATTCCTAACCTCGGTTATCACCTTGACTCAGTCACTACTGGAAAGCACCATTTGCAAAAATAATGGGATTAACTCAAGATTAAGTGGTATAATTTTAGAGGTAGTTTGGGGTTTTTTCCTTGTTTTTCTTTTTTTTTATGGTGAGATAAAACTTTCATACAGAAAGACCATAAAACATTTAGTTTATAGCATAATTAGAAAGCAAATACTCGGATAACCACCACTAGGGTCAAAAAGTAGAACACTGCCAACCTCCAGAACATTTGACCCCCACGTTGGGTCAAAAAGTAAAGATCCCCCTTGCCTCCTCCCCAATACAGTGCCCAACCTTTCACCTAGAGATAAATGTCACTCTGACTTTCATGATAACCCATCCTCGCTTCTTTATAGTTTCCCCACTTAGGAATATATCCCTAAGGAATATAGTTTCATTTGGCCTGCTTTTGATCACATAATTAGAATCACCCTTGTGTATTTTTTTACATCTTGCTTCTTTAACTCAACACCATGCTTATGAGATTCATCCATGTGTTTGCACGTAAACAGCAGGTCATCCATTCTCGTTACAGTATGATTCTTCATCGTATGAAATCTTACAGATTACTTAGCTATTCTACTGTTGAAAGGCATTTGAGCTGTATCTGGTCTGAGAATATTATTTTTTTCCAGTTTTATTGATATAGAATTTACATATAATTTTGTAAAATTTAAGGAATATAACGTAATGATTTGATATATGTATGTATTGTGCAATGATGGTCTGGAAATATTATTAACAATATTGCAAAGAACATTTTTGTACATGTATCCTGGTATATATGTGTATGATTTTCTCTAGGGTTTTATACTTGGAAGTGAAATGCCTGGTTAAGGTGTACGTATCTTCACCTTTAGTATGCCAAACTGTTCCACAATTTTGTCTTAATGTGTTTTCCCACCAGCAGCTTCTGGGAGTTCATCTTTGTCAGCACTTGGTGTTCTCAAACTTTAAACACAATGGCTGGAGAGCAACATGGGAGGACTGTGGTTTTAATTTGCATATGACTGATTGCTGAACAGGTTGAACACTTTTCATATATTGATTGGATATTTGGATCTCCTCTTTTGTAAACTGCCTGTTTAAGTCTCTTGCCCGTTTTCTATTGGGTTGGCTGTCTCTTTTTCTATGGGTTGTTTGAGTTATTCATAGTCTGAGAGATCTTTCTGTCCAAAATAATTCTGGGTCCAAGAAAACATGAAAGAAGGGGATTAATTTAACCGTGAGGGATGTGGCAGACTGTATTTTTTAAAGATGGCCACGACAATCTTTCCAATTCTCTTCCACAATGTGACCTTGACACTCCTTCATCCAGAGATGGAGTTTATTTCTCCACTTCCTTGAATCCAGGAGGGCCTGTAGAAGCCTTTGTCAATAAAACGCAGTAGAAGTGACACTTGAGCTGTTTCCAGGCATAGCCCTCAGCTAGCCAGCCTGGATCCTTCTGCTTCCTGCCTTTTCATGTAAGAAGAACAGCTATCTGGAGGCTGCCATGTGTGAGAAGCCCAAACCCTGTGGACAGGCCGTGCCATTGCTCCAGTCAAGAGACTCAGCTGAGCTCTTCACCCCCCCAGTAGCCAGCACCAGCTGTCAGCTATGCGAGCGCACCATCTTGGACTCCCAGCCTCGTCAAGCTTTCAGATATCTGCAGCCCCAGCCCCATAACAGACCATCACCCACAGAACTGTGACACACAGTAACAGAGGGTTGTTTTAGGCCATTAAGTTTGGTGTGGTTTGTTACCCAGCAATGGATAAACTGGAACAAAGGGATTAACAGAAACTTCGTGGAGAAGATGACTCGTGAGTTGAGCTCTGAAGGATGAGACTATTGTGACATGCAGAGAAGAAGCAAGTTGATAAAGAATACGAATCTCTTTGGAAATCTAAAAACAACTTTCAAGAGACAGAAAAATTGTTGGTTGAAAAATATGTATTGATTTCTAAGTATTACAAGATTCCTTGCTAGGCGTTAAGGTTGATCCAAAGATAATAAACAATGGCGGCCTTCAGGGAGTTCACAGTCTGGTCTGGATCTTCATTTTTTCTCAAATATTATTCATATATTTATTTAACACATATCTATGGATTTTTTTTCTATGTGCTAGCTCTGTGCTAGGTGCTGGGGTACAACAGAGAGCAAGACACACTCACAGGGCCCCCTCCACGGTGCCCGTGTGGGCAGCCAGGCCCCAGAGGTGTGGGTTTGCCACCTTGGAGCATCTCAGGATGTTTAGGGGCCTTGTGTGGAGCTTAGAGGAATTTGGGGGGCCTTCACGGCTCCACTGCCCAGCCCACACACCTGGGAGCTTGCTGACCCCCTGGGAACGGCAGACTTCCTGCAGAGCAAGAGCCAGGCTTCCAGTGGCCTCACAGTGGGAGTGAGGGGTGCACCCCTCTCGAAGGAAAAACGTCCCTCAGGTCCCAGTGCTGGCTTGCATTTTTTTATTGTAATGTTGCTTAAGTATGTGCAAACTTGCAACTAGACATAAGCTTCTTATGTTTGTAGTTCTCACACAATTGTGAAGCTAAAACAGATGTCAGGTTAACTGTAACCAAAAAGGGGAAGATATACACAGACCTCTCCAGGAGATTACAATCCTTTACACCACAGGGTGAGAAACAGTATGATGGGGAAGCACAGCTATGAGAGTGTCGGGGAAGGACCCTTAACGCACGGCAGGGTGTACAGTGAGATAGGATATGCCTTCTTGGAATAAAATGAAATCTAAGCTGAGCCTGAAAGAAGGAGTGGGAGTCAGCCAAACAAGGGCGCATGGGTCAGGGGGAAGAGGATTCTAAGTAGAAGGAGCACATGATAAAGGTGAAAAATAACTACTAGAAAGAATGAAACAGAGAAATCTGATTAAAGAAACAATAATGATAATGTACAATACCGATGAAGTGGTTTTTATGTGCTTTCACTGCTCTAACTCATTTAATCTTCACTGTGGCCCTATGTAATAGGTACCGTTATTATCCTGTTCAGGGAAGGAAATTGAAGCACAGAGAAGTTAAGTGGCTCCCCTAAGGTAACACAGCTGGTAAGTGCTGGAGTTGGTGTTGAGACTCAAATGTTTCAATCTGGTTCCTGAAAATGAGCTCTCAATCGATAAAACAGAAGTGTGGTTCAACGGCATTGAAGATAGAGTTGAGGATGGAGACAGTGAATTTATAGAGGCACCAGGATGTGAAGTTTATTACATCTTTTCTTGCAGCACCGAACAGCCTGGATTTCTATGGAGAGGAAGCTGTTGGAATCAAGCAGAGTGGGATTTGGCCATATGGGCGGAATGGGAAGCAAAGGCATTGAAGAGATTTGTTGAATGAATGAATAGTCAGTAATAACTAAGTTGAAGAGGTTGGAAGGAAGACAGCGGGGGGCTGATGAACAGGAAGAAGTAGGAGGTTCCTGTGAAGAACAAATGTAGCAGAAACAACTGAATGAGAGAGCTAGAAAGTTAGGAGGTTTGTAATCAGAGTCCTAGGTCTGATGCTATTATCTGAGACGGGGCAGCCCTGTGGGATGACAAGGTCCAGGTCCAGGATGAGGTCATGGGACTTGGAGGCTGAAGCACAGTGGAGGTGGAAGAGATTGGAAGCACGGAGTTCAAGGAAGTGAGGGGCTAGTGAGCGGGAGGGGCCAACAATGAGAACTTTGATAGTCACGCAGGGTGATGGCAGGGCTGGGGTATAGAAAAAAGACTGTAAGTGCCGAAGTCTTCGATACTGGAGGAAGTGGCCCAGAGGTTGATTGATGACAACAGTGAGGAGGACAGAAGGTGGTATAAGTAGGTGACACAGCCTCAGAGGGTTTGCACAAAACAACGGAGATTTACAGGCCTGGGACTTGCCGTGTAGAGTGGGATGCCACGGTAGCCTCCAGTCTTAAGATACTTGAGCTGAGGGAGAAGGCTGCATGACAGTTGTTGTCCTCAGGGCTCAGTGAAGGTCAGGCATTTGAGAGGGGATTCAACGAGTCAAGTGAAAACACGAAATTTTGCTTACTGAAGAACTGGGATCCAAAGGACCCTGTGGAGGGCTTTGGAAGGGAAGGTGGCAACGAGCAGCTGAGTTGGGAGAGATGAATCTCAGAGCGGGGTGAGGATACATCTGGGAGAGGATGCTGGGCTGGAGGAGCTCTGAGATATGGGGGTTACGGAGAGGGCCTTGCACCTGGTCAGTGTTTAGGGGCCTGTGAGTCAGGCCAGGTGCAGGCACCAGGGGACCCCAGTCCTCTTGTACTATTTACTCCACATGAATTTTTACTCCTCTGCCCCAAGGCACCTTAGCATCTCAGCGCATATATATCCTGTTTGTAAATAATCCTGTTGTTCAAAGCTTGCATTACCTAACTTTCCTCTTATTACTCAATTTCTGTAGGCCACTGGTGGTTATTTTAAAAACTTGGTCCCTATTTAAACCATTAAGTGTGTGGAAAGTTCTCAAATTTATTTTTTGCGAAGCAGTTCACATATTTAATATTCTGGAAGGCCAACCAAGAAATCCATGGTCAATTGTTTCGTTAAAACAAATATGCCAGGGTAGGGGGGTAGGGAGTCAGGAAATAGGTGCAGCACAGAAGATTTTTAGAGCAGTGAAAATATTCTGTATGATACTAGAATGGTCGATACATGTTGCTATACATTTGTGCAAACCCGTAGAATGTACAACACCAAGAGCTAACCCTAATGTAAACTATGGACTCTGGGTGATGATGTGTCAATGTAGGATCATCGATTGTAACAAATGTACCACTCTCATGGGTGAGGTTGATAATGGGGCAAGGGGTATATGGGAAATCTGTGTATCTTCCCCTCAATTTTGCTGTGAAACTTAAACTGCTCTAAAAAAATAAACTCATAATAAACCAACCAACCAACCAACCATTTTGTCCTCTGGAGTCACTACTGAAATCGTGAGCATGTCAGTTATTATCACGTGGTGTGTCTGAAGAGATCATTGCCAATTGCTTCCTTCTTAATCCCTAGTCTGAAGTGCCTCGTCTTCTATGGTACTCGTACCATCACTTTCTCACAGGGATGAAGCTGTCTCAGCTAGCAGTGTCCCTGGGTACCTGGCAGAGACAACTGGGCCTTGACATCTTTTTCACAGTTTCTTCGCTCTCTTCCAGCAGGGCCCTGGCCTCTTCGAGGTGTCACTAGTGTCAGCTCCTTTGATTTCGCCAGAGGTGACTTCCTTCTGTTAAACATCTTCTTAAATCTCTTTCCTCTTTCCTCACTTTCTTCCAACGTATTAAAAGTTGTGCGTCTATCTTCCTTTCACTTATGTGTGAGAGAATATCTAGGAAGGGCTGTGGAAGTGACAAGTTTGTATCAAGGAAAGGAAAAACTAAGCTTCCAATGAAGTTCATGCAATAAAATACATTTCTTCCAAAGACTGAATTGCTCTATAGCATGTAGAAGAGAAAAAACTGGAAGGGGTTAAAGGTTAAATAGAGTCAGTTTCACTGCAGGGAAAGAGAAGGTTTGGGAAACTCCTCTTTCTCTCATAGTGTTATAATCACAACTGCCTCTTTCATGGTGGTGGAAAGTGCCATGGGGGATGGATCTTGACCGACCGGGTCTCCAACAGGTCAGGGAAGCTGGAATGACGCTGGAGGAAGTCACTCAGAAATGGGCCTTTCTTATTGGGAGAATGGGCTAGGTAGAAAGACAAGTAGGACGCACAAGCTGCGATCTAAATCACAAATCATCAGAGAAAACCCGACGGCAGGAAATGATCTAAGAGTAGAGAGACTGGGATTCAGAAGCAAGAAATCCATTCATCCACTTCCTGGGAAGTCGGCTATGGGGGAGTAACGGAGCCATAACAAACAAGGGTCTGAGTGACGGTGTTCAGAACAGGCTCCATTCCCAGCCAATGGTGAGCCAGTGGTCTACTTTCACGGGTTTGTTATTTTCCTTTTCTTTGACTAAAATTGATTCCAGGCTCTGAGGAGAGGAGGCTGACTTGGGTGGAGAATCTGCTTCAGGCCTTTCTAAGCTTGGCAGGTGTTGATCCCTACCTGTCCAGCACTTGTGTGTTTGCCAATCGAGCGTGTGTAAACGGTTCCTCACAGGGGAGGAGACAAGAAGGATTCTCAGGTGGACGGACACAACAGAATTAAGTACAATCTTGGTTCATGAAAATATCAAGTGCCAGAGCGGATGAAGGCAAACAGGATCTCCCATGCTTGCAATATCTTGTCAAGTTGAATATTCATTTACATATTTGACCAACCTCTTCAAGGCCAACAGATACACCAGAAGACATGTGCCAGAATGTTCAGAGCTGTACTTTTCATAACTAAAACAGATAAACAAAAATACTGGAAACAGCCCAAATAGCCTTCACAGAGGAATGGACAAATAAATTACGGTATATTCACACAATGCAATGCAACAATATGAATATATTAGTAATACTATAAGTGAAAAGAATAAATCCCAGATGATATCATAGTGCATGATACTCATAAAATAAAGACAACTAAAACTCAATTATGTAGATACATAACTTTAGAAGTGTGTATGTATTACTTACGTGTGTATAGATATGATAAATATATATCATATATACAGAAAACATTTATATGTGTATATACAGCTAGGGAAGGATAAACACAAGATTCGGGGCAATGCTTGATCAGATTGGGGAGAAGGCCAGAGGTTGGTATGAGTCATTGGCAATGTATTAATTCTGGTGTCGAGTGGTGAGTTCAAAGATACAGCTGCTGCTTATTATTATTAATAAACAAACAAGCCAAAAGGTAAATAAAAATGACTTCTCCAAGCCCAGTCATAGTGATGTGTCCTGAAACAAAGATTATGATAATTCCAATTCTGGTAACTGAAGTTCAAATAAACTAAAAGAAAAATGCATATTGGTAGACGTTATAGAAGTTGAGCTAGAAGGACTAGTAATGGGGCTCATAAACTACTTTTAGACTCAAACTTTATTTCCCCTTCTCATTTCTGTAAAATGTGCTTAATCGGGAATAACTGTCAGTGCCTTCTGTAGCTGTTAGGCGGGCAAAAAGGCTACTAGAGGGAAAGATATAAATGGAAAGGAAGACGTGTGTACTCCATTCTGAGCCCACCACAAACTCTCGGTTGAGACACAGCTGGTTCCTGAGCGCAAATAGAGAGGAGAGTGGGGCGCGGGGAGAAGACATGGGGCAGGTGAGGCAGCTGGGAGCCGTCAACAGTTTGAGTGCTGCTGGCTCTTGGAGTTAAGCCTTGGAGAACGGGACGGTTCTGTTAAGGACATGGACAATTATGAAAAGTCTTTCCTTATCTTTGTCTCGAAGCACGGAAAGTCCACAAGAGTGCTATTCTGATTGTAATTTGTAAATTAAATGTTTTATTAACAACTGGTCTAGCCCATTTGTGCGTAAGCAGAGCCCGGAGGAGACTCCTTGATTACGTAATGATGGGTTTACCCAGTTTATTGTTCCGTTTCCCCACCGTCTTTTTGTCCCCTTTTACTTCCTCTTTTCAGTCATGTGCTTTGACCCCACCCTGGCCCTTCACGTGGATGCCTAAGTTACCAATTAAAAAGGTCATTTGAGAATCTCTGTTATGCAAACACTGTGGTATACTTCTCAGGTGTCGAGCGGGTGTGATTTTATGGAATAGGATTAACTAAATTTCTGGTAATTCCCATGTGACCTCTCCAGAAACGATTGTTCAGGTGTCCAATGATCATGAGGAAACCATACCTTTTGATTTATAAATGCTGACCCTGAGAAGAAGGGGCATGATGGTTATAAAAATTTCATGCATTTTATGCCTCTTTGTTTTAACGTTTGAAATTAATCTGATAATGTTAAGCGTGTGTCAACTACTTTTGACTTAAGGAAGCAGATAAAACTCTCCCTCAGAATCATAGGCATTTCTGAGTTTGTCACCAAAAACAATTTTTTTTTTTTTCTGCTGAGGAAGATTAGTCCTGAGCTAACATTTGTGCCAATCTTCCTCTACTTTATATGTGGGTTGCTGGCACAGTGTGGCTGATGAGTAGTGTAGGTCCACGCCCGGGATCCAAACCCACGAACCCGGACTGCTAAAGCATTCAAACATAACCACCAAACACACTTTTCAAAAGCCTATTTGTATCTCCTACTCATGGAACTAGAGTTTGGTGTCTGAAGACTTTGATCTTTGAGCATATCAATGTGATGAGAAGAACCAGATTGTTAACTGCACTTACTATGAAATAAGCACATAAAAATGACTTCCTACTTTGTAACTATTACATCTGCTAGAATTGCATCCTTTATGCCAAATATTGTTTTATTATTTGATCCTTACCCTGACTCTCTGACCTGTATCATCTGAATTTGGCCTCTAAGAACAAGCAGTAGTCTTGATATTTCCTCCTTTGATGACGATGAGGTGAACACCTCATACACACTTTCACTTTCGTGGGGGCTCTTAGACAAGCTTGTTCATGACTTTTTCTCCAACCTAGATCCTTTTCCTGAGCACCAGCTCCGGCTACTGAACCTCTCTACCCCGGTGCCTTAGAGGCGTCGCCATCTCAGCATACCTCAGATTCAGCTGCTTCCCATCCCTGAACCTTCAGAATATTCTCTTCCTGCTGTATTCCGTATCTCAGGGAATGTCAACTCTGCCCGCTAGTTCACCCAACCAGGATACCTCGGAGAACATTTAAAGCCCTTTTCTACCTACCAATAAACATTTGTTTAGGCAAAAAGTCCCACTGATGGCTCCTTTTGAATCTCTCTCAAAATAGATCTCCTACCGGTACCCTCCCGGCTCCCTACACGGGGCGGGGCCCTCATTACCCTCAGCTGGGCCACTGAAAGTTTGCCTAGAACCCTCCGCCCCAGTCTCTACTCCTCACAGAGCTGGGTAGCCGCTAAACCAGAAATTGGATGATGCTTTTTCTGTCTTAAAATCCTTTCTTAGCTCCTCCTAAGTCTTCAGAAAAAGTTCCAAATTTTTGACATGACATAAAAGACTCTTACATGTGACTCCAGTTTCTCTCTAGCTTATTTTTTGCTATTCCCACGCACTATCTGTAAGAGGCATACCAAAGTTACTGTATATTTCCTGAAAATACCATGCATTTTTATACTTAGATGCTTTTGAATATAATGTTCCCTTTGCCCGAAACATTCTTTCCTGCTTTAAATGTCTGGAAAAAGCTTAGCCTTCCTTTAAGACTCATGTCTTCAGTGCACTTCTTCCTGGATACCTCTCCTCCTCTGAAAGGCTTATTCATCTTTTCTTCTACAATTCCACTGATGTCTATATGTATAAGTATTTTAACTGTCTCTCTCAATAAATTGAATTATTTATTTGCATTCCTTTCTGACTTCCTCATCAGACTGTGACTGCCCAGGGAATAATGATATTTATATAGCTTGTATTTTATCAATCTTTCTATTTCAGATACTTAGTAAGAGCTCCATGTTTTTTAATAAAAAATTAGAAAATACATGATAACGTGATAAAGAGGAAGGAAAAAAGTAATCTCTCACAATTTAACCAGCAGGGAGAACCAGTGTTAACATTTTCTATGCATATAAAACACATGGCATTTCTTTTGAAAACGTTAGCAGGCTGTGCATTTTATGATTTCCTTTAAAAAATGAATAGTATATTGTGAATATAATTCTATGTCAGAAAATATTTTAAATCAAAAGATTTAGTAATTGCATTACATTTTGTTGTCTGCAATGCTCTTATATTTGGACATTCAAATTATTTTAATTTTTTAGGATTATAAATTATATATTATCAAATTAT
Source organism: Equus quagga (assembly GCF_021613505.1). Lineage (NCBI taxonomy): Eukaryota > Metazoa > Chordata > Mammalia > Perissodactyla > Equidae > Equus > Equus quagga. The sequence continues at coordinate 35,488,233 of NC_060278.1, forward strand.
ATAATATAATTATCTATTATAATTATCTATTTATATTATAAATTAGATATTGTAAATTAAATATATATATTTTAGGATTATAAATTACATATATATTTATACACATATAAATTATATATTATGCCGTACACTCCTTTCTTTTGATTAAATCCCAGTAATGAAACACTCACCAAAGGGCAAGTTTTAGTAAAAGGAGCAAAACCTGCAGAAACTTCTGAGATCCCCACCCTCTTGTCTACCTGCCACCTTGGCCTTAGTGTCAGGACGAATGGGGTAAAATAAGAGGAGAGTGAGAAAGGAGACGGAAAAGAGAAAAGAGAAAGCAGAGTCTGAAACGACCTGGGGAGAGGATGGTGACAGCGTGGGGTGTAGGAGGAGGCGGCCTCTTCGCTGGTTTTGTTTTTGGAATAGCTGCAGAGTGCGTGAAAGAGACTGAGAGTGCGTGGGGCAAGATTATTTTCAGAAGGTTTCGTTGCAGGTTTTGAATACAGTTCAGATTTGGTGTTTTTGAGAAACCACATTGAAGATTCTAATTGGTTTTAATCTCTCTCGGGTAGAAGGACAATTGTTTCTCTAAAGTCGATGCCTAGCCGAGGCTGACTTCGACAGAGGAGAGCTGAAGCAGCTTTCTTCAATCTGCCCAGATTTTTAAGACTATTAATATATATATTTTCAAATTGGCTTCCGGAAAAAGGTACCAACTTAGATTATCATCAGCAGTGTAGGAGTGTGCTCTTTTCTCTTTGAGTGTACAGCTAGATAAACAGGTGGGTGGATGGATGTGTACGGACAAATAGAAAAACAGTTTGAGTATTTTGGGACAAATGAGAAGGAAAGAAAAACACAATCTTTGCAGGCAGTTCACAGAGCTTCGAGCTGTCTAAAGTTGCAGGCTCCATCCCAGATCCTGCTCCCCAGGTAGCAAATGAAGTCAGCTCTGAGGGATGAGTTCTCCGTGTCGTGTAGTGAGAGCAGGATTCATGAGGCTTTAGAAGTCCACCAGGGTAGCAAAAAAAGGTGTGAAATGTTAGTCAAGCATGATAGAAAAATATAGGTACAGAAGCGAGGCAGCTGAAAGAAAGCTTATTTGATGAGAAGAATTGGGGCACAAACAAACCGTAAAAGAGACTACGGAAAGCTAACACAGTGAGGTCACAACTTGCCCCCGGCCATTAAGCAAATTCAGGGTGACTTCTACAGCCACGATGAAATCACTCCACTTCTGTTTGTGGAAGGGACTAGATATTGGGGCAGAAATGAGGGGTTTTCATACATAAGTTTCAATAGCTGGGGAGTAGAAAACAACAGTGGAGTGAATAGAGTTTTGTTTAATTTAATAGTAATAAAATAAGAATAAAGGTAAGCAATAGTAAATAAGTCCTTTATGTGGTTTACTTATTAATATTTGCATAAAATGAAAAGCATACATTTGAACCAAGTTATATCTAGACCCTTGACTCAAGATTGTCAAACATTTGATTGTTTGTATGTGTCTAGGATATTGACTTTGGAGAAAGTGAAAATTCTGAGTGACATTTGATTTCTACTTTTATAAAGACTAGATTGAGAACAAAGTCAGAGATCTGCGAATGAGGAAGTGTGAAAAAGCAGCAGCAGAATTTCAGAGTTAAAAGACATAGCGACCTAGATTTAGCCCAAGATGAAGAAAGCGAGAGGCAGGGAGAGGAAGATTTCCTGAGCCTCTAGCTGATGGCAGACCCTCCGACGCGAGGGCTCCTCACCGTCTAGAGCTGACTCTGTGCCACTAAGCCGAGTGCAGTGAGTGGCGAAGTGCAAAGAGCCTAAGGAGACAGGGCAGGGACACCATCTAGGGCCACTTTGACATCAAGACCATTTCGAGCTTATAAATCCCTGGCAGAATCTAACATCACAGCTGTGAGATACAGGCTCACAAAGGCCAGGTCAAGCTGCTTCGAAGGCAGTTTCATCAGCAGAGGCCACTAACTTGACTTGAATACCAGGGGTAGGGCACCATTATGGACAGCAAGTCAGAAAACGCACGAGTCTCCTCACCCTGATGGTTTGCTAGCTTTTACTGTCTAAACACCTATTAATGGAGAATTTTGCTTGGTCAAACGTAGGGAGAATGGATCACAAAACACTGGTTAGTGGAGCTGCTTGTCAGCGGGGGAGACAGAAGAAACGCTTCGATGACACCCTAAATGCATCTTCAGGGCGTGTGCTAGATCAGAGCAGCAGCAGGAGGCAGCTAGGCCTGCAATCCTTCTTAATCGTTTCAGCCAGAGCTCTAGGCTTCAACCAAAAAATGGGGGCTTAAGTAGCTCTAACTGTCACGGAAAGAGTGCCCCTTGGCTCTGATCATTTCCGTCCTATTTGTAAACACTGAAAAGTCTTCAGAAGCAGAATTTCTGAATACCGAGGACCTGACTATGTCCTTAAGGATCCATGTACAGGTTAGACAGCCTTTCGTCTGACTTCTCTGGCTGGTCGCTTTGTAAAGAAAAGAAGCGTGTCATGTAACACAAAGGGAGGTGGCTTATGTTGGTGGCAGTTTTTTCCCCTAGGTTAACTTGTTAGAATTGGAAAGCTACGCCTGTAGAAACCCTTCCAGCCTGAAAAGTAAAGATCGTTTTTCAAATCCTGTTTCAAGTTAGTCCTTCAAAAGATTACATTCATTATGACACCATTCTAGTGAAAAACATCGTCTTTCTTTTAATTGTCTGTAACTTCTAAGAGCGTGATTCCATCAACTTTGTTTCTGAAAGCAAACTCAAGTACATAAACTGTTTTAGTGTGTTTGAGAGCAGAAGGCGCTGGGTAACCTTTATAAAAAAGAAGGGAGCAGGACCCAGAGATAAAACCATCTTTAGACTCATGAAGTTAAAAATCTTCTATGGGCAATAAACTATGCATGTCAACTTTAATAGGATGCAGCCTGTCATAAAGGCAAACAAAACTGTGTGGGCGTTTTCTGGGGGGATGGGTCTTCCCAGGCGGATCCTCCAGCTTCTAGGAGGGGATCCCAGTGGCGGGGGGGGGGGGGGGGGGGGGGGGGTGGTATCTGGGAATAGTGTTTCACACAAGAAGGAAATATTAAACTTAATACTGTGATTTTTCTAAATATTCAGATTAATGTTTCTGAAATACTGTTTGAACATCTTTTTCCACTTTTCAATAGTTAAACTTTCACCAGTTTATGATCATGGTTTACAGTTTCTTTCACCCTTGGTTTCTCAGTAAGAGTTCCTTGTTGATTCCTTCTCACCCCTTTGACTTGACACGTCTTTTTTTTTTTTTAAAGATTGGCACCTGAGCTAACCACTGTTGCCAATCTTCTTTTTTTTTTTCCTCCTTTTTCTCCCCAAATCCCCCCAGTACTTAGTTGTATATTTTAGTTGTGGGTCGTTCTAGTTGTGGCATGTGGGACACTGCCTCAGCGTGGCCTGATGAGCGGTGCCATGTGCGCACCCAGGATCCGAACCTGCGAAACCCTGGGCCGCTGAAGCGGAGCGTGCAAACTTAACCACTTGGCCATGAGGCCGGCCCCTGATGTGTCTTCAAAGAACAGAAATCAATTGGTTTAACACGGGATCAGCCAATCACAACATTAGAGCAAGGACACATTCTTAGCGTGACTTTTCCCTGGGCAGGGCTACCACTGGAAAGAAGGGAAGTTCACTGTATTCTTTGACTTCCGAGTAAAGGTTCTCAGTTCTGTTGCAGTTTTCTCCTAGGGGCCGAGAAGAGCCTTTAAGGTGTTGGCCAATGTACTGTCCAGGACCCAGCCCACAGGGAGGGAGAGAACGGGAAAGGAGATAAGAAACACAAGGAAGAAGATGGGTGAGGAAATAATGCTGTCCTTTATATGTTTAACTTAACCTTCTTCAATTGCTTTGTTTAATCCACGCTTTTTTTCTATAAAAGCCTCAATATTTAAGCTTTCATCTGTTAGGAAATTTCCTTCACCTTCATATCCTTAAGAAGAGTTTTTCCATTACTCTCATTTATTCATCTATCAAATACTAACTAAATAATAACATTAAGTAATGTTAGGCGTAGTTCCAACTGCTAGAATACATTGGTAAATATGAGTTTATATCCTGGTTGGATATAAAAAACCAAAAACTAATAAAGTGTGTAATTTCAGATACTCTTAGATAATATAAAAAACATAAAACAGGGAAAGGGTGAGGCCAGACAGGCTCAGTTCCCACAAGAGCCTTTTGCGAAGAGTTTGGAATTTATTTATTTTTATTTTTATTTATTTTTTTGAAAGGAAGCTTGGCCCTGAACCAACATCTGTTGCCAATCTTCCTCTTTTGGCTTGAGGAAGATTGTCCCTGAGCTAACACCTGTGCCAATCTTCCTCTATTTTATACGTGGCATGCCGCCACAGCATGGCTTGATGAGCAGTGTGTGTGGGTCTGCACCTGGGATCTGAACCTGTGCGCCCCAAGCTGCTGAAGTGGAGTGTGGACTTAACCACTATGCCACTGGACTGGGCCCTGGATTTTATTTTGTTTGCACGAGAAACCATTGGAAAGTTTTAAACAAAGAGTGATAATTATCAGAAGTATGTTTTAAAAGGATGATTCTGGCTGCTTTGTGGAGAATGGACTGTCCTTGGACAGGAGCAGAAGCTGGGAGCCCACTTAGGAGGTGGATGCAGGAGTATGAATGAGGGATGGTGGTGGCCTGGACACGATGCTAGCCATGGCCAGAATTGAAATCTATTTTGGATCTAGAGCCGCTAAGCTTTCTGGTGGAGTAAAAGAGGACTGGAGGTTTGCATGAAATGAAAGATGGAACCACACATGATGCCTAGGCACGGGCCTGAGCAATAAGGTGGAGAGCACTCCTAGGCAGAGGAATTTTAGTTGCTTCTTGATGCATGTGTATTGATTTATGTCTCCTATATTCCAGCAAATGTAAGTGTGCCCCGATAATGGAGTGGTTACGTGATAAAGAGTTAAGTGTTCTTCGGGGAGAAATCCGTGGATGACACCACATTTTTATGCCTTCCAAAATCATATATCCCATCACATATTTGTTATCTCCCCTTGGATTTCGAAGAGACATCACTGCTGTCACCCTAATCCAAGTCTCGGACAAACATAACAGCCTCCCAACTGGCCTATCCTGTCTTCTTACAGCTTCCCAGTCTTTCTCCACAGAGCAGCCTGAGGAATCTGTGGAAATCACAACTGACTTCCCTGCCTAAAATCCTCCAACAGCTTTCCATTGCGCTTAGAATAAAGTCCAGTCTTCTTGCCTGGCCCCTCAAGATCTTAGCAGATCTGGCTATCTCAGTCCCTCCAGCCTCATTCTGTCTGCCTTTCTGTCTGCGCCTTGAACGTGTCCAATTCTCTATCGCCTCAGGGTTTCTCTTCTTGCCGTTCCTTCTGCCTGAAATGCTCTCCGTAGCTCTTCACATAGCTGCTTCCTTCTCATTATTCAGGTCTCTGGTCATATGTCCCCTCCTCAGAGAGGCTGTCCCCAACGACACTCTAAACAGATACCCAGAAGACACTCTCTATAGCATTGCTCTGTTTGCATTTCTTTCCAGTACTTATCACTCACCAAAACGACTTGTTTTCTTCTCCATTGCCTTTCTCCTCCTTCTGCTTACCACTGTATCCCTAATACCCCAAACAATGTTGAGACATAGCAGGCACTCAATAAGATTTTGTTGAATACGTGAATTCCCATTTTATGCAAAATTTTTATAGGCAAGAATTGGACTTAAGCCCGGGATGAAAAAATGACAACATATGTCACATAGATTGACCAATAAAGCATGTGGTAACATTCCTCTGCATTTTGAAATTTAGCACCAGAAGTATTAGAGGAACTGTCGTAGCACTTTGGGGAAAAGACAGTAAAGAAGGCAGAACAAAAGACAAAGTTAGTATATACTATATAACGATATGTGTGATATAAAATACACCTATCTATATACAGCCTATGACAGTGGCCCATATCAGGGCCTCAGTGAAGTTTTGTTGAGTAAACGAACGAATGACTATGAGCTAAAAGCCTGCAAATGACTAGAACAAAGGTGAAAACAAAATGATTAAACTTTAACTAATGGGGATTTTTATCTTTTGAAATAGGAATTTTGTTGAGTGGGGAAAAAAGACCATTGACTTGAAGGAGCCCAGCGTTGAACAGAACCAGCTTTGGTGGGATAGCAATGGAAGCAAGGAGAAACCGCCTCGCACATCCTGCTGGGTGTGGGGCGAGTCCTGGCCTGCCCGCCTCACCCGCTCAGGGAGAGCCCAGCACTTCAATCTTAGGTGTTTCATCGGTCAGCCAAATAAGTCAGGCGACAGACAAGGTATTATTCCCAAACATTTAAATAACTAGTGAACATCAACATGACAATTTTGCATTAGTTTCATGTTTCTTGATCCTTTTATCCTTATTAGACAGTATCAACTGAGTTATCAACCAAACTGGGGCAAACGTTTTGATTAAAATGACTATTTAGAATAACATGCTTCTAAAAACACAGCCAATTTGGAGATAAATCAAACTCAATGGTCTTTCTCTTCTGTTTTTAAGAAATGCTAAACCAGAATGACGAGGGAAAACAGACACCTTTGTATTTAATGGAAATAAAATACCTTTCCTAGAAAAGAGGAAGTTAAAACTAATACCACACTTAGAACAGGTATACTTAAATATCAGAAAAGTTTTCACAAGAAAATGAACAATCCGTCCAAGTGATTAATAAGAATTATTAAGAGTAATGGTAATTAATATAATACCAGCAGGAATAATATATCCAGATAGATTCTTACCAAGCCACCACCAATGACTGCTATCTTTTTCCTTTGACTGTCAGATGAATCCATAATTGCCGACGGGTTTTCTCTAATTGTTGTGGCTTCCGTCCCTGAGAAAGCTGTGTCTTCCCCGCCCTGAACTCCGTCTTTATACCTCCCGAAGCCCTGCATTGCGAGTCAGCAGCAGTGTTTGTCACGGCCAATTTCCCTCTGACTGAGGGGATAGTGTTTAACCCATTGGTAGCCCAAAGTACAATCAGCTCAGCTTTATGAAAGAAGGGAATTCGTTGCAATAACCAAATTTTGAAAAACCCAGCTGAGTGAAGACACTCACTCTCTAATGTGTAAGACACCAAACTTTTTAAAGCCCAGTCTGGCGACTTCTTTTTCTACAGTATGTATTCTTAGTTTCATTTTCATTCATGATTAACCATCAATGAAACCTCCCCTGTCTGAAGTCCCAAAAGGTCTTCTGCTTCTCTTAGAGAGTAAGACGGCTCAGTTTCACAGCTGATCCCTGGTTTATGCTTGTGATTAAGACCAGTCAGGAGTTTTGCCTCACGAGTCCTGATAGATGGTCTCTAACAGACTACTTGGGAAAATTTTTTGCCTGGTCTTAATGTTCTCCTGAACGAGATTTTGAATTGTGTAACTGACCACCTTCCTTCTTGTTGTTTTTGCATTGGCTGCTGAAAACCTTAGAATCTAATTTGTGTGTTACCGTTAGGGAGGAGTGTTAATACTATGCTTCTTATAAACTCACCCTTGGATTCATATGATCTCTCCACTTCTTCGTCTTCTTTTGCCCCATTTTAAATGTCTATTATTTATTTCTGGTGGGTATTGGTGAATGGAAATTTCTTTTCTGGAACATGATGTGGTGTAAAATAAAGTAAGAACGTAAATGATGACCTTCTTCACTTCCAGGGAGAATTCAGAGCAGTTTTTCCCTGGTAACGAGCTAGAGTTAAACGTCACTCAGTAGTGACCCCTTGTGGATAAATATGGTTAGAGTTGCTGGAAAACTTTTCTATTATTAGGTATTTTTATTTATTTATTTTGAATACACTCACATGGTATGAAATTCAAAAGACATAAAAAGGTACACAGTGAATAGTCATTCTTCTTCTAACCCTGTCCCTTGGCCACCTATTTCTCCTGCCCAGACGCAACCAGTGTTTTGGTGTCTGGGTTACCCTATTCTTCAAGTGTCAATCTCTTTCTCTCGCTCACCCTCCCTCGCTTCCTTTCCATAAATAGTAGCAAATTTTCCACACTTTTCCAGACACTGTTATTTCATTTTACAACTTATAGCTCTAGAATTCTTCAATAGCAATATATGAAGAGCTCTCATTTGTTTTTTAAAATTATAGACTATAACATCTCCAAAAATAAAATAATAAAATGCAAGTGTACAGTCCAATAACGTACTGTAAAACAAGCCTCCATGTAACCACCACTCAGGCCCAGAAAAAGAAGATTGCCAGAATCCCAGAAGCCTACCCATGTCCCTTGCCTGTTACCTCTCCTTTGTAGAAGTAACCGTCATCCTGACCTTATCACTTCCTTGCTTTTATTTATAATTTTACTGCCATACATGCATCCGTAAAATTATTTAGTTTTGCCTCTTTTTGAACTTTCACTGTAAATGAATTCATATTTTTTTTTCTTTGCAACTTGCTTCTTGTTCTCAACGTCATGCCTCTTAATATCCATCTGTGTTGTTGCAGGTAGATCTGGTTCACTCATTTCCATTGTTGTGTATTATTTATCCGTTCCATTGTTGAAGCACATTTGGGTGCTTCCAATTTTTTAATATTGTGAATAATGCTGCTGCCATGAACAATCTTGTGTATCCAATGTGCACAGATGTATGAGTATCTCTAGGATTTCCATGCCGTCTATGAATATTTTTAACATTCCTAAATAAATCAAAGTTATATTTCAAAGTATTGTACTTTTACTTGACATAGTGTATAGAAGTTTCTCTTCTGCCACATCCTCATTAACATGTGCATTGTTGGAATTTCTAGATTTTGCAGGTCTGAGGGGTGTGTACTATATCTTATTGTCATTTTAAGCATTCTTTGATCATTAATGAAGTTAAGCCCCTCTTCACCTGTTCATTGACAATTTGCTTTTCTTTCGTGTAGTGCTTATTTTCCTTTTGGATAGTCTTTTTTTTTCAACTGACAATGGATATGAGTTTTGTTCTTTATGTATGTTGCAAATAACTTCTGCCATGCTTGGCTTGCATTTTTGTTTTCTTAGTGGTGTCTTTTGATGAACAGATATTCTTAATTTTAACATATTCAAATTTATCAACCTTTCCTTGGTGATAGGCGCTTTTCATGTCATGTTTTATACATTTTTTTCATAGTCGTGAAGTCATGAAGATGTTCTCTATGTTGTCTTCTAAAAGATTTATAATTCACTTTTCACTTTTAGGTCTATAATGAACATAGAGTTAATTTTTATGCAAGTTGTGGTATAGGAGCCCAAAGGAAATTTCATTTTGTTTTTCAAATGAATACCCAATTTTCCCCAGTATTACGAAGCAAAAAGACTTTCCTTTTCCCACTTACTGCCTTTGTCTCGGGTCCAGTGTTCAGATATGTGGGGGTCTGGTTCTATGTTTCTATTCTATCTCATTCCATCTATTCCTCACTTGCCTATACCAGTGCCAATTCCATAGACAAGAACCATAACTTTAAAAGAAAACTCAATATCTTGAGTAATTCCGCTTGCTTTGTCCTTCTTCAATAGTTATCTTGACTATTCTTAGTTCTTCGCATTTCCATCCAAGTTTTAGAATGAGGTTGTTAATTCTGCCAAGAAAAACCCCCAAAACCTTGTTGGGTCTTTTTGTTGAGATTGCTTTGAAAGCATGACATATTTAGAATGTTGAGTTTTTCCATCATAGATGTGGTTTCTCTCCCCACTTGTTTAGGTCTTGTCCAAGGTTCCTCAAAGTTTTATATTTTCCCTTCTTGAAGTCTGCCCCTCTTTTGTTGGATTTAATTCTAGGTAATTAATATTTTTTATTTTAATGCAAATGATATCTTTAATTTTATTGTCTGCTGTTGATGGTATGTAGAAATATAACTAATTTTTGTTTGTTGAGTTTGTATCCAGCAATGTTGTAAAACGGTCATTAATTCTAATAATTTGTCTGTAGATTCTTTTGGGTTTTTCACCACAACCATGATGATAGCTTCTTTCTTTCTTTCCTGTTGATTGACTGAATGATTGCCTTACTGTGCTGGCTAGCACCTCCAGTAGGGTGTGGAATGGAAATATATTTCTTAAGTTTCAAATAGATGCAACTTCCTATTTCTCTTATTGGTATTGATTTCTAGAAAAATTTTGTTGTGGTCAGAGAATATGCTCTATGGATCTTCAAACATTTGAAATTGGCTGAGACTTGCTTTATGGCCAGCAAAAGGTAAATTTGTGTAAATGCTTTGCATGTGCCTGAAAAAAAGGTGTATTTGCAGCTATTGTGTGCATTTTCCCATATATATCCATTAGGTCAAATATCTTAATCATGTGTTCCAAACGTTTGCATTCTTACTGACTTTCAGTCTGCTTGTTTATCAATTACCGAAAGAAGAGTGTTTCAAAATCTCACACTGTGATTGGTATTTGTCTGTTTCGTCAGAGTTTGTCTCCATATGGAGCAATCCACATTTAAATTGGCCACAGTTATGGTGAAATAAAGCTCATGATTATGAAGCAACTTTATTTCAAAAAACAATTTTTGCCTTAAAGTTTGTCTGGTATTAATATTTGCTTTCTATATTTGGTTAGCATTTACATACTATATCTTTTCCAACCTTTTGATTTCAACTGTCTCGTACTTTCATGTTCTAAATGTGGCCTTTGTAAATAACATTTAGTTGAATCTACAATCGAAAATCTATCGAATCTACAATCTTTATCTTTCAACTTGAGTCTTTGGTGTACAGCTCTCTACTTAATAGCTGGAAACTTACCCTTTCTCTTCTACTCAAAGAAGCACATCTGATTGTATATTATTATCTGAGTAACATTGCATCTAATTTAATTATTTAAAAAATAATTTTAAAATATTGATACTTTAACTCTTATGTATGACATTGTTGACCCACCTCACAAATGATGTAGTTAAAATAATGTTTTATGACATTGACATTGACTATGAGGATGCTGATAACTGCTGTTCTATGATATTTCTAGATTTATGAGGTGAGTCAAATAACTTTCTAGTTATACGCCAAAAAAACATGTATCAAGCAAGTAGATGAGATAAAAGAGATTAATAATGGTCATGTGGTTCTATGCAGCCTGTAAACAATGTGCCGACAGACTGGTAAGTACTGATTATTATTACTTTGGTAGTAAGTTCCAGCTCTTTTCTCAGTTCACTCTTAGTAGAATAGATAAAATTATTTTATACTATTATCTCCTGGGAATTTCCCCACTCCCTGTAACAGGGAGAGTAAGTATTCACGACTGTTTCTTAAGTGACAATTTTCAAGTCTCATCTTGCCTTTTTTTTGGATAATCAAAATCTAAATGAAACTCAAATTTATAAACAGCTACATTTTATAACAACACCTGAATGATGTGGATTTGATGTTCTTTGGGTTATAAGAGGAAGGAAGAGAGAATTAACTTTTCGTGTGAGGTTGGGCAGGAGAAGACAGATCTGGGTAGAATGACATAATTGATGACTTTCAGAAATTGAAGGACAGCATGAGGGCCCTGGGTGCCTGCTAAGAGAAAGGCCATCAAAAGCTTGAACAAAGTTTAATGACTAAAATGTAGTTTTAACTACAATTTGGACCAAGGCTACTTATCCCTCTGTTCTTCCTAAAGTCAAGTAGAAAGAATTATCTTGGAGGGGCATCAGGAAAATTCAAGATCACATCTTCTTTCCCTGGAGGACTTCTATGCGGGAGAGAAGAAGTTATTAAATTGGTTTTCCCCCATCCTCTGAGCCTGAAGAACTTGAGGCTGTGGGACAAGTTAGGGATCTTTGGGGTAACTTGTATCAGTTCATGCTCACTGGGATGCAGTTCTTTGTTAATCCCCAAAACAGGCCCTTTTCCAACAGAATGACTCCAAGAGGAGCATACTTTATAGTATGATTTATTTTACAGAAGAACCTGAATATTTCTACTTTTCTCTACCTATGTTTATAAATTTGACAAATCAGCATTATTGGGAGTAATAAAAGTTTATAAAAAATTAAAATTTAGTGGAAATTAATACAATATTTGCTCTGTTTTCATAATTCTCATACTGTTGAAGTTGATAGACTATTGTCTCACAATTAAAATTTAGTGGAAATTAATACAATATTTGCTCTGTTGTTTTCATAATTCTCATACTGTTGAAGTTGACAGACTATTGTCTCACTTTTTTCGAGGAATCAGCTTGCTCAGTAATTGTTTACTCATTTCACCAGGCCCTTTGCATGTGCAGTACCATGCCTGGAATGCTGTCCTCTTAGCTTTGCATGGCTGGCTTTCAGCTCAAATACAATATCCTGAGTTTGATCACTCTTTCTAAAAGACGTACTCACTCCATCATTCTCTAACGTCTTCCTGTTTATTTCTTTTATTGCATTTACTATTATATGAAACCTGGTTTATTTATCTACTTAATTGATTAGCAAATAAATATTAGTGAAAGTGAAGAGGGAGGAAAGTAGATGGATTCAAGATATAATTTTGAGGTAAAATAGCCAGGATTTTTTGGTAAATTGAACATAGTGTATGCATATTGACAAATAAAAATGGCAAGCAATAGGATATATTGGAGTATATGAGGAAGCCATTTGGTATAAACCTAATTTGGCCTGACTTCTTTTTTTCCTCCAAAAGGGCCTGACTGTGGCTATTGAGCACACATTGCATGTCTGCTTAGACATTTCCTATGGCCAGAACAAAGGCCCTTGAGATAAAGGTGCAACTTCCCCCTACATTAGCATTTTTCCTTAGGCTAGGAACTGATTGCTGCACTCACCTTTGACCACCCAGCTCACCTGTGAACACTCAGCTGGAGACAGCAGACTGCCACCTGCTGTGTTCACTGAGACAGAAGACCTACCTGCTGTTTCCATCAATCGCTGTGCCGACAGAGCAGTCTCACAACTGTTGTAAAAGGGACATTTCAATCCTATGTGAAACATCCTCTCTGGGGGTATATAACCAGTCTGTGCACCCCACTTCTTTGGTGCCCTTTCTTCCTTCGGCAAGAAAGGCCCCGGGTTATAATCCTCAGATTTAAGCTCAGAATAAACTCACCCAAATTTTCATTTATAGATTGGTTATGGATTATTTTCGTTGACAATATGTTGGGGAACAGGGGCAGAGTTCTGGAATCAAGGACGACTTTCAGGTTTCCAGCTTGAATAACTGGCTGTACCATTTACTGAGTGTAAAAGAATGGGGGGCGGGATTTAGACTTACCCTCTGGGGTATATTAAGTTTGAGATGTGAGTATTCAGTTAGATAACTAAATGGAGATATTAAGTATATGGTTGCATATACGAATCTGGAACACAGCGGAGGAGTCAAGGCCAGAAAAATAAGTTTAGAGTCACCAGTACATCAGCATAAAGATGGTGTTGGAAGCTATATGAATGGGTAACTTACCTAGTGAAAGAGGACTGATTGAGAAAATGGTTAGGAAAGAGAAGAGCATGTGTATTTCAATACCATAAAATTATTTAAATGCACAAAGCAACGGTACATATTTTATAAGAATACATATGAACAAAATAATACAAAATAAACACATTATAACAGTTTCCTAGGGGTCTGAAAGGAGAAAAAGGTTTTCTTGGAGAATGAAGAGAGACTTGGTTAGCTTTCTTTTTGTTAATTTTAGTTTTTTTTTGAAGTTATTGTACATGCACATAGTTTTAAGAATCAAAAAGTTCTATAAGACATTCAACATAAACAATAATTGTCTGTCTCCTTCTCTGCCATTTGTCCCTGCCCAGAACCATCACTTGCAACTCCAAGGGATGTATGCCCATGATCTCTAAATAACATGCCAATATTATTACTTCTTTTGTGTGTGATGTTATGTCATGACTTCCCACCACTGAAGATGAGGATTAATGTTTTTTCATCTCCCCATTCTTTTAGTATCATTACATCACAATTTTGCTTAGATCAAAATTCAATATTTGATTTATTATAACTGTGGCCATTCAAATTTACTAATGATTCTTTTTCCTGCAAAATACAAGTATTTTTATTTTTCAATTTAATAACTGTCATTTTTTTCCATTGTGGAATTTTCTAAGACATCAAAAATTCAATCTGCTCTCTCCCAATCATCTAAATCTCTTATGAATACATTCAAGGATTTAGAAATTTTATATTGTTGAATATAGCTCCTAGAAGCTCTGATTGGCTTCACTCTGGGATAGTTGCTGTCTAAGTACAAGCTGTCATACCCTCATCTGGGGAATTTTCAACGTCTAGCACCTGTTGTTGGAGACCCCATTTTCTGAAGCTCACTTCTTCCTCTGTTTTGGTTTACTCCCTAGTTTTGATGCAGTACTTTCTCTAGGGGTTTTTTGAAAGAGGGTAGATGGGAAGTAAGTTTTTCAAGATCTTGCCCATGTGAAAATATTTTTATTGTATCTTCACACTTGATTTGACTGGGTGTCAGTCAATATATATTCTACATAAATTCAATATATATTCTGTATAGATATAGAATATTAAATAATACATATAGATATATTACATAGTAAATATAATGTAGTATAATAAATATGGAATAAGTTGGAAATAATTTTCCTTGGGCAATTTGAAGACATCAGTCAATTGTCCTCTAGCTTCCAGTGTTGCTGTTGAGAAGTCATAAAAATTCCCAATCTTTTGTTTGTGACTGATTTTTTTCTGGAAGCTCTTCCCTTTGATCCTAGAGTTCTAACATTTCTTGATGACATGACTTGTGCTGGCCTCTGTTGCCCATTTTTCTGGCCCACTTTGTGGGCTTTGTTAGATTAATTAAACAAGGAGGCCATCAGGCTGAGGCTCTAAAGCTTTCCTGGTCTAGTAAGCAAATCAATACCTAAGCTGTCAATGCCTCAAGGTTAAGAAAGCGAAATCCAAGGACAACCAATCACAATCAGCCAATGAGGCTTTAAGCTCCAGCCAATCAAATGATTTCCTTTATTAGCTTCTGCACCTTCTCTAAGTGTCTTTCCCCTGGCTCCTTTCCGTGGAACCCTCCTAACCACTTCCAGTTTGGCACTGCCTGATTCGAATTGAGTTTTGCTCAAATAAACTCATAAAATTTGTAAGATGTCTCAGTTTATCTTTTTAACAGTTTTTACTCTGAAAACCCATATGTGTTAATTCTAAGACATTTTCTTGAATTTATTTGTTTAGTGGTTTTTTCCACTTTGTCTTCCAACATTACCCAGATATTGGACATACTGGACTGTTTCTCTAATTTTTCCAACTTATCTCTCCTATTTTCCTTCTCTTTGAATATTTGCTCTACTCTCTGGGAGATTTGTACAGCCGTATCTTCCAAACATTCTAAGTTTCCTCTAAGAAACCTCCAGTAATCTCCCAGGCTGGGAGATATCCTAAATTTGAATCTTCAAAATCTTTATTTAGAATAATGAGAATATTTTGACTGATAAGAATTGGAACTTACTATCAATTTTGTCAACAACGTGTTGGGATTTAGACCAGAAGGAAGAGAAAACCATTGCATTGTTCATTTGGCCCTCAAGGCAGGACATCAGGTCCCATAACTAGAACAGAAAGCAAAGTAAAAGACAAACATGAACCAAACAAACAAACAAAGGTCAAAAGAAGAAAGAGGTCAATATTGTCATCAGACAAAGTTCAAGGCAAAATAGACCTCTAAGCAAAATAAAAACATTATTTTACATAGATAAAAGGTTACATCCTAAAATGAAGGTGTATAGTGTCAGCCATTAATTTAAAAGCATTTATATTACATTTTCACTATTAAGTAATGTTAAAAAATGATTAAAGAAGACAATTTAGGTGATACATAGAAACTTTATTTAACACTTAATCAGGTGGACAGTCTCCTTTCAGAGAATTACAAGGTGGGGCAGAAAGCAGGCAGCTTTTATAGGATAAAGAACAAGACAGAGAAAAAGAGAAAACATCTGATTGGCTGGGGCCACGTGGTCACCTTGTTGGGGGTGAGAAGGCCCAGAGTTGGCCTGGCATTTGGAGCCTGGCTGATTGGCTGTACTGTGTCTCTGGTCAAGCGGGGCATTCACGGGGACATGAAGTGATCTGAGTTTCCGTTTACTGATGGAGCACCCGGGGCAGGAGCTGCTCCATCTTGGGCCTAGAAATTAATTTCAACAGTAATTACTTCATTATTAAGGTATTTATCTTACATTTTCATTATTAAGTAATGAAACGAAGTTAACTAAGCAAATGTTTCCGAAATTTCAATCATTTGTATAGCACCTGTACAATATATGTAATGTTTTGTTTCAAATTGATGTACATTTTATTTAAATAAAAATGGAACTTTATATTGTTGCTGCAGATGGAAAATGTTTTACTGATAAATAGAAGGGAAACATACAAATACTAAATTGTAGCTGCATTCTACACTGGTAGATAAATTTTAGCCAAAGGCTTTCCTTCTCTTTTTGCAAGAGGATATTAGCCAGTGTTAGACACATGTAAAATATACACTCGCACCAAAAAAGACTTTCTTACTAAATGGGAAGGGCTGGAGGAGAATTGAAAATGGGATAATGGTCAATATCATTTAATGTTGCATTCCGGGGCCACCTACAATTGTCTGGGTACCAATATTGAGTTATATTGGTTACATTGTCCTGATTTCAAGTCATCAGGAAGTTGGGGGAAAAAACAGAAATACAAAATAAACGAAAAGAAAATAGGAAGAAATTAATGATCAAAAAGCACGTTAAAAAAAAAAAACAGAAAAAAGGAGTTGATATATGGAGCCATAATTTGATTTCTAGAAAACATACATTGTCGTGGGAAGATGTGAGATGAACTGGGCTCCTCCCCTGACAAACTCCTAGTAATGGCTTCATCTTCTCTACTTTAAGAAATAAGCTCACCAGAAGTCAGAGGAAATCAAAAAGGTGATAAAGGCAAGTCCGAGAAGGCTAGAGCAACCAGTTGTAACTTTTTAAAAATTACTGTTATGAGTTCTGTAAAACCAGTGTGCAATATTCCCAGGGATGAAGAGGAACAGCAAACAAGCAGAGCTGGCTCATTGGGTTGGAGACATAGAAAGAAGTCAGCTAGATGGGTGGCCCAGAAGAGGCAGAACAGTAAACTGGGTACCAGTAAACAGGGACTTACACACACAACTCCTTATACAAAGAGTGCCTGTCAAGTGCTCTTCATCTTACCAAAGTAGACAGAGACTTTGAATAGAAATGAAAATGAAGAATAAAATGGAGAGGGCTCCTCTCTTAGTGACACAGTATGCCCGTAGCCACATCAGCAACCTTGAGTCCAGCCTGAAACTAAATCTAAGAAAGTCCCTTGAGAGTGGCAGTCAAAGTCAGCTGAAATTCTGAAAATGGGGTATAATGTTATGCATGTTGAGCAAAAGATTTAATTTATAAGTTTTACAGCACTTACTATTTCTGTTGCAGAAAGCCAAAAACGAATACTAAAGAAAAGAAAAAGCTATAAAAATGTGGGAAAGCAAGAACTTTTAAACATATATTGAACGATTATTTGTAACTATATTCATATAAGTTATCTCTACTTTTTACAAGTTTCAGTGAGCAATGCTGTCCAGTTAGGAGCAAATAAAAACTTTTCATATGAAAGACAAGTATAAAAGTTGTATTTCTATGTTACATTCAGTACACGAATATGTCTAAATTTGAAAGTAATTTTTTCATGAAGAGAAAATATTTTAATGTAATTAATGTTTTAAGTATAATTAATAGTACATGGCATTTTAATATTTTATCTGGGTTATCCTGTTTCCCTTTGCTATTGATTGGTTTGGAGGCATCATATAATGCGAAAGTTGGATCAATGAGACTTGAAGAGAGTTTTGCTAAGGGTTTCTGGGAAAGTTCTTTCTCATTTTTCTGGGAGAATTTCTGCAGAGAACCCTCTTTCTCTTTCGTTGAAAGTTATTACATGCAGATGCGAGCTCTGGCATTGCTGCACCCATCTTGTCACACCTGAAGATGAAACCTACACAAAGAAAAGGGTAGAACCAAGAGAACAGAAGAGAAATAAAACTACAACAATCAGATTGTCTCGTTTGGAACCTTTCCCATCTGTGGATTTCCAGTCACGGGAGTCTATCTGGGCCTGATATCCAAGACGGCTCACTCACATGGCTGAGAATCCATGCTGGGTGTCAGCTGGGAGCTCGGCTAGGGCTGTTGACTGGAATGGATACATGTGGCCTCTCCAGCACGACTGTCTCAGGGTGGTTGAACTTTTTACGTGGTGCCTGGCTTATTAGAGAGCAGGGTCCCAAGAAAAGCATGGGGAAGTGGCATGGTCTTTTCTGAGCTAGCTTCAGCAGTCACTCTTCTCAGATTCTATTGATTATTAATGAGGCGTAAGGCCAGCCCAAATTGAAGGGGGAGGACATTTAGACTCATCTGTGGCAAAGTCATACTGTGGAAGAGCATATGGGATGGGAGATATGTTGTCACCCTATGGAGAATAAATTTTGCCACAACTCATTTATTTAATTTTTAAAAATTACTTTTTACTGTACTGTCTCACATGTGGAATCTAAAAAAATCCAAACTCATGTAAAAAGAGATCAGACATGTGATTACCAGAGGTGGAAGAGGGTTGAGAGGGGGAATTGGAGGGAGGTGGTCAAAAGGCACACATTTTCAGTTATAAGATAAACAAGTACTAGTGATGGAACGTACAACATGATGACTATAGTTAACACCGTTTTCTGATACACAGGAAATTTATTAAGAGAGTAGATCCTAAAAGTTCTCATCACAAGGAGAAAAATTTTTTTCTTTTCTTCTTTCTTTTCTTTCTATTGTATCTATAGGAGACAATGGATATTAGCGGAACCTACTGCGATAATCATTTCCCAATATATGTAAATCAAGTCAGCATGCTGTATACCTTAAACTTGCACAGTGATGTCTATCAATCATTTCTCAGTAAAACTGGAAAAATATTTTTAATCACTCTGCAGTGCCAGGAACCATTTCCTGGGAAATATTAATAATGATACAGAAAATGAATGCCACAATTGCCTTCAAAATACTTAAGATCCTGGGCTAGCTGGATGCCCTTGGGCATCAATTTATAAACAGGAATAATAATAGGGTCTACCTTGTGGGGTTGTTTTGAGTATCAAAAGAATTAATACATGTAAAGTGCTTAGAGAAATCTCTGGATCATAACATGTATCAATAGGTGATGTTAAAAAGGATGAAAATAGACCATTTATAAAGTCTATCAATTTGAATTTTAAAAGGTTAAACTGTGTGGTGGAAACAGAAGATACATTTAAAAGGAAACAAAATTGTCTAAAATAAAATGAGAAACATACATCAGGCCAAGACAACCAATACTGGCATAGAAATATCAATAACAGAAAAAGTTTAAAATAACAAGGAACAATAGGAGTGAACAGGGATGTTACCCAATGAAGAGAGAGAAACCATCTACAAAGAAATTACAAACTTACGTTCACTGAAGCATTGTGTGTAATAGCAAAAAATACCCTTCATTAGGAAACTGGGTAAGTAAAATGTTTTATATTCATGTGACGGAATACTGTTAAGGTAAAAAGATTATATCAGACCTCAAAATATATAGTTATTGAACAGTAAAACTTTAAATTTTCAAAACCATTGTTTGCACACTAACATGCAAAGCGAAAAATACGCAGATGAGCTGAAAAGAAGACATAGCAAAATAATGATAGCTGCTGGGAAGATTGGGAAGAAAATGCCACTCTATTATTAGTGATTTGTTATTTCTTTTATTTCATGAAGAGTATCAAGCAAATCATCAAAATGTTAGCATTTCCCAGGAAATGACTAGGTAATTGCTACTTAGTTGGTTAAAATGTTAGCATTTCCTAGGTAATTGTTAGTAAACATTTGTTTCTGTAGTTTTCTGTCAAACCAAAGACAAAGCTAACAATACTATCTTCACGTTAAGCTTTGTTTAATGTTAGTGTTGTCTGCCTTTTAATGGTGGAAAGAGCAAACATGGGATAGGTGGTTGACTGTTTTCTAAAACCACTGCATTATCTTTCTATTCTGAATTTTTTTCATTTATTCTGACCTTCTAATTTCAAGATAATCCTTGGTTTCACTTTTTCATCAAATATTTTAGTAATTTATGAATCATCAGTTGACAGAGGGAGGAGATACTGAGATATAAAGAATTCAGGTGGGTTTCCTGAAGTGTTTTGATTGTAGTTCAACTAAGATGCTTTCATTTAAATTTTCATAAATTTCATTTAAATTTTCATACTTTAAATATATATGAGTCAAATTCATAAGCCACAAAATAACAAAAATGGTGTTACCAACAGTCTGACAGAGACCAACTCTTAAAAGCTTGGCTTTGCAGATCCTTGACCTTTGACTTCTGGACATCATATAGGGGTTCTCTTTCTTGAGCAACTGTCATCTGGTGCCAAGCAATAAAAAGGAGAAGAAATGAGAAAAGAGAAAATTGCGGCTCAAGTGCAATTTTGTATCAGCTCCTGCTTTTTGGTCATCACCTATTACATTAAAACAATATACTTTTAATTTGAAAATGTATATCTTATCAACGCAAAAAACTTGTAAAACAAATGCAAATAGTAAAAATTCCCAAATCGCCTATAATTATGGACATATTCCACACTACATTTTAAAAGAGCGTTCTGAGAGTACACATTAAGGAGAGAAAGGAAATCGTAGAGATCTCAAAATGACAAGTTAAACGAAATGAGTAATTATCTTTAAGTGTTGACATTTGGATAATTATTTCATTCTCTATACTTTGCTGTGCTTTTCAAAATTTCCATACTGAAACTGTAATCTGGAATAAGGAAAAAAGTTCCAACAGAAAGAACACGTAATGAGCGGTTACATGATAAATAAATGCGTAAATAAACATTTCTTCCTAGGCTACTCCACCAAGCAAACAGCAACTGACGATCCATTAGCTAGTACCCTCCCTCTCTGGCAGCCGCACACAGCTACCAAGCCGCTTCAAACAACCCGCATCGCCTTTCCCATAAGCCCCTTCTCTAGTTTCCCATGAATCCGAGGGCTTCAAATGTCTGTTCTACAACAAGGCAGTTAAGCCCGCCCCCTCACTCTTTACTGGCCATTCACGACTGGTCCCGCCTCGTCCGCTCGGTTCGAGGCCGTTGATTGGATGAGAGCGGAGCCCGGTGGGCGGGGCGGGTTCTGACAGCCGGCGCGGAGGCGTGGCCACAGCGCCCGGGGACTCTGCCCTGACTCTCGCGGCACCATGTACAGCGCGCTCCGGCTCGTCGCGCGCCCACGGCGCCTCTTCCGGGCTCCGGGCGCAGCCTCGGCTCCGGTCTCCTGTGGCGCGGCGGCCCACCCCTGCCGGCCCCCGAGCGCCGCGCGAATGGTGAGCGCGGGCCCCGTCCCGGCCTCCGCGCGGTGACCTTCAGCCCTCCGGCGCGCCGGCTGAGTGCCCGCGGGCTGGCGGGAGGGCTTCCTCCAGCGCCGCTTCCCCCGCGCCGCGCCCGGCCGGCGAGGGGCTCCCGCCGCCCCCAGCGCGCGGGGGAGGAACCTCTGCCCCGGGGCCGGCGGCTGGGGGTCTGCGGGCGCCCCTGGGCTCGGCCCAGCCCGGTCGCGCCCCTGCCCGCGCCGAGGCCCCGTCGGGGGCGGCCCCGCCTGCCCCGCGTACCCCGCTCCTCGTGGCAGGGCCTCGGCGGCCCGGCGCTGGTCCCGCCGCCTGTGCGCTGTGGCTTCCCGGGCTCCCTGTGCAGAGCTGTCGGGTCCAGGTGGGGCTGAGGGGTCGTACGAACGTCGCATTTACTTCTCGTGCAGCTGCCCGTGTAGTCGTTAGGCTGAGCGCGGTCCGCCCGCTTCCCTTTGTAAACTCCGAGAGTTTGTGCACGTGGGCGGAGTGCGCTGCGCGTGTCGGCGGAGGCGGGCAGGACCCGCCTGTGGCTGAACGAGCGCGATCGTTCGGAAAGGCCGCCGGCGAGCTGGAAGGTCCGAGGCCGCGTCCCGGCCGCTGCCCTGAGTGTGCATTGTGCTCGCCGGGTGCCACCTCCGGTACAACCGGCTGTGACAAGCATCGCGTGCCGGTGTGCAGGTGTACGTGGTCAGGAGAGGTTTGGGAGAGGAATGATCTATTCGGAAGAGTGGCAGTGCTGCCCTGTTCGCTGTGCTGTCGTGGGAGCTCTCAATCAAAGAAAGGAGATCCTCTTATCCAACTCAAGAGTTGGACTTTGGCGAGTGGTCTCTGCGCCTCAGTTTCTGCCTGTATAATGAAAATAATTACAGCTACTCAGCAAGCTTGTCCGTGTGAAAGGACTTTGACCGAGCTTGGCAGGCAGTGAGTGATCATTAAAAATGCTTCTATCTAGGATATTTCAAAGCCCCAAGATGTTTTCTGGACTGTAAACTTTAAAATAATTTGATGGCCTCACTATACCTGAAACTACAAAATCTAGAGTTCTTTACATTCCTGGAACTTCTTGCTCGAATAATTTTAGTGCATTTTAGAGCCTTTCAAAATTTTATTTTTTACTTATTTAGTGTATTGTAAAAGGGAATAGGAGACTAGAGAACTGAATATATTGCCTGTAAATGTCAAAAAATAGCACTGCCTTTTAGTGTTGTAATGTTAGCTAACATCAGATGAGGCTAATTTTTTCCCCTCTAATTTTTTTTTTTTCCTTTTTCTCCCCAAAGCCCCGCGGTACATAGTTGTATATTCTTAGTTGTGGGTCCTTCTAGTTGTGGCATGTGGGATGCAGCCTCAGCGTGGTTTGATGAGCAGTGCCCTGTCGGCGCCCAGGATTCGAACCAACGAAACACTGGGCTGCCTGCAGCAGAGCACGCTAACTTAACCACTTCCCTACAGGGCCAGCACCTCCCCTATAATTCTTAATACACCTTTTGCCCTCTGTTCTCAGCCCCAAAATCTGTATTGATTTTGTTGAGATTTTCTTGTTGCTAGTGTTGAGAAATTCACATAACCCAAATGCCGTAAGTTACCTTTTATCGGAAAGAACACATAAAAGTTTGTCCAATAGGAAAACAACATATTTATTGAATACCTGCTATATATTGGCCCTATAAATAAGACAGTTGCTATGCACATAGAGTTTAGAGACTACTGGGGAAGGTTAAATACACAAAGAAATCAGGCACAGTTAATTCACTGTGACAGATGCTGCTCAGGAGAGAAAGTACCGTGCGATTGAACCTGTGTAACAGCCCAGCTGGGACGTCGGCCTGGCTGCCTGGTGGAGGGGAAGCCCTACATGTTTTTAAAGTCTGTTTTCTTTATTTCTTTAATGATCTTCAGAATGGCCATAAAGTCTGGAAACAGAGATAGTATCTTCTTCTGTATGGCAGTGTAATATCAATAAACCATTTGTTGTGCATTTGCCAATCTTTCAAGACTTGGTGGTCCCCCTGTATTTTAAGACCAGACAGACTTTTTTCAGAAAGAAACTGAAAACACAAACGCAATGAAGTCAAATTTTGGATTTTTATCCCTTGAGGTCGTCTTTTTGCCTGAGAAGTGGTTTGAATTTTCTTGAACACTGAAATACTCTTTAACCCACCTTAGACTGAGAATCTGAAAGGCGTTTGACCTCTTCTTTAGGAGGTGCCATGGTTTAGTTACTGGTTGTCTTACACGTGCACATACATGGGGACATTTTATAGGCCCGAGGCCTGTATTTTTGGGCTGACCTTTCTGGTTTAGGCTGGCATGCAGATTTTGAGATGGCCTCATCAGTTCCTGAGGTTAGCAGGTGCTAACAGTCCTTGGTATTTCTAGAGCCTAATAGCAATCACAGGCAGCGAACACTGGACACATCACCTATTTGTGCTTCTCCAGGAGGGGAAGTGACTGTGAACACGCATCTCGGGGGCACCGTGGGGAAATTGCGCCTTTGTGCCTGCCCGAGCCTGGCTGGTTAAACTCTTCAAACCATGATGTTAATCCCTGAGAGGACAAACCAAGCTTCGCCCAGAAATTCTGCTCTCTGAATTATGGGATATGAAGACATTGTTTTCAAAAAGACTTTTTGTAACAATGGATATATTATATGAATTAAAAACTTATTTATATTTAAGAGATGCCATTCGTCACTTCATTTTTCATCAAAAGCACTAATTTTCTCATTCCTTTAGGTCAGCACCCTCCTCTTCTTGCTCATGCCACTGGGAGGAGAGAATGTGGATGATAATGTGGGAAGGTTTTGAAAACCGCACCAGTGTTGTTGAAACCTCAGGTGGACTCATTAGTGACTGCTGAAATAATGAAGTGTATAGTAACCAGCATTTTTGTTATTATTTTTGATAGAATAGCATAGAATAGAAAATATGAGTGTGTGACCTACACTGATGAAATTTTGTTTCAGTCTTGTGTGTCACGTGTGCACGTGTCACAATTGCTGCCGTATAAAGGTTTGTCTTCTGTGGTCACTGTAAAGAGAGTTTGAAGAGGTTTGGCAGCATCATCTGGTTCATTGTTCTCTGTTCATTTTATATATGTTCTTACATAGCAGGTGCCAACCCTGCATAGGCATAGCCTCCTCTGACAGGTCGTTTTTCTCATTCCTGGTGCCTTCCAAAGTGTTTTACAGCACTTCTCCAGCTTCTCTTCTCTGAATTTGTACACCCTGTCTCTTTCCTGGGGTTAAATAAATAGATAACTTTTTGGCGTTTTGGAATAGTTTGTTATTAGCTAAGCTGATGCAAACAGTGTTTGTTGTTTCGAAGTTGCGATGTTTATTTTTATTATAAGGACAAGAAATATGTATATATATTTTGTGTGTGTGTGTGTGTGAGAGGAAGATTAGCCCTGAGCTAACATCTGTTGCCAATCATCCTCTTTTTGCTTGGGGAAGATTGTCCCTGAGCTAGCATCTGTGCCAGTCTTCGTTGTTTTGTATGTGGGATGCCGCCGCAGCATGGCTTGGTGAGTGGTGTGTAGGTCCACATGTGGGATCCAAACCTTTGAACCCCAGGCCACTGAAGTGGAGCACGCGAACTTAACCACTATGCCACCAGGCCAGCCCAGGAAGTGTAGTTTTTGAAGTGTTTGCTGAGATTATATTTCAGCCGCAATTGACTTCTGCACTTTTTAAAAGATCAGTGTTGAGATCGTAGAATTTGATTGAGGCTGTTGTTTCCTTTAAGATTTAAGCAAAAGAACATAGCTGAATTTATTCATCTAGATCTTTCCAAGTAACTTTGAATGGATCTGAGTTTTATCATAGCAACCTGTTACTTAGAGGACAAAGTTATTGCTGTTTTATGATGAAAATTTAATAATTTTGAACACAAAAAATGGTGATATAAGTTTAAGGAATTGAACTTGATTTCACAAATGACCAATGGAAACCAGTCTCCCTTCTTTGGAGCCGGCATCTTGTTGCTGTCTCATAGCAAGGTGATGGAGAGCAAGAACTAGCTCGTGTGTGCAGTACCACTGCTGTCATTGCTAATGTTATGGAAACAGAGGATATTTTAGCACGCGAGGATATTTACTTAGGATACCCAAGACAAGATCATATTGCACAGTATTTTTATTGTGTAACCAAGCTCTATTAGAGAAAAATCTAACTGCCTGTCTTCCAGCTGCTTTTATTCTGCAGGGTAGGGGTACAAGGCTGCCCACTCACGGGCTTATAGTGGGCCAGTCTGGAGTCCCTCCCTCCATTTCTTGGCTTATGGAAGTACTGATAAAAAGGAAACCAGATGCTTTTGGAATCCCTCAGTCCGGGGTTTGAATGTTTCAGCCTTCCGCCTTGCTGTCTGGGTGATCTGCTGAGATTATGTAGTCTCTCCAAGCCTCCATGTCTCCTTTAAGGTGGGGGTACGAACAGTAAAATCTCCTAGGGTAGTTGTGAAAGTCAAATAAGGTACTTCTTGAAAAGTGCTGACTGCATAGCACAGTGAATGCGAGAGTGTGATTATTTTTATTTGTTGTTTCTCCTGATGGCTAGGCCAGTCCCCTGCAGACTTCCAGTCATAGAAAAGAAATGCACCTCATTGGTCCTACTCCTGTATTTGTCCATGGATACAATGGTATTTTTCTTTTCATGCAGTCTGAAAGGCTTTATAGCATATAAAGGGTTTTGTAAATCTTTCTAGTCCGAGGGGATGCCTAGAAATTAAATTTTTCCTTGTCAGGACTGTTTACTAAGACAAAATTACTTGGCTAGGGATTTTTAAATTTTTTGAGTCATCTGACCATGTTTATTTTATCATTAATGCAAGATGAACATTAATTAAAGCTCTGAGTCTCTGAAGTCTCCTTAATATAAAGTATCATCTGTAAATTCCGTATTTCTATTGTTTTACTATAAATTTTTTACAGTTTTATAAAATATTTGTTGAGCAGTTACTAATTTTTTATTAATGTAAGTTGATGTACTTGGTAGCATCCTAGGTTCGCCATAAAAGGTATGTGGGTCGTGGGTTCTTATTCTGGATGGTGGATTGGCTTCGAGATGTAAGCTCCCTAAGACCACATGTAGGATTTTGTATACATGTGAGTATGTTCCTTTTGGTAGAGAGAGGATCCCTAGCTAGCCCCGTGTTCACACAGGTTCCATCCCCCTGACGGGGGTAGGGACCGCCCCAGCCCATCTGCCCTTCTGGACGTTTCCTTTACTGTACGAGTGAGAAGAGCTGACTGGCTGCAGGTGGCGCGGCTCCTGAGCGCTGGGCTGTCTGACTGCAGGGCCTGGACTGTGAGTCCTGCGCGCAGCTTGCTCTCAGGCAGAGTATTCGGAGACCACGTGACGCTGTGTTTGAATATATAATATATACAAATTGTAAGTTACCATTCTTAGACCGTTTTCCAAAGTTCCCAGAATATAAGCATTAACCTGAGTACATTGAATTGGCCAAAACTTGACCAGAAATAGGCGTACTCTTGAATTGGAAAAGATTACTATTATTACTTTAAAGGCTTTCTTCGTATTTATCATCTGTGTAGTGTATGAATTCTTCGGTCTGTCTTTAACATCTATATTAATAAATTTGTGTGACAAATTTCTCAAGAAAAGAGCTGGAGCTGGGGAGTAGAATGAGAATCAGAATGAGATTGATTTATTCATTTATTTTTTGCACCGAGGAAGGTTGACCCTGAGCTAACATCCTTTGCCAGTCCTCCTCGTTGTTTGCTCAAGGAAGATTAGCCCTGAGCTAACGTCTGTACCCATCTTCCTCTGCTTTATATGTGGGACATCACCACAGCGTGGCCAGTGAGTGGAGTAGGTCCATGCCTGGGATCCGAATGCACGAATCCGGGCCGCTGACGTGGGGTGTATGGAACTTTAACCACTTGGCCGTGGGGCCAGGCCCCAAATGGGATTTTTTGTCTTTAGGGGTTCTTATTAAGGTTTCTTTTCCCTTACAGCTGATGGGATGTTGTTGATTTTGATACTTGGTTTCATTTCAAGCTATAACAGTGTCTTATCTTTATCTTTAGGCATCTCAAAATTCCTTTCGAATCGAATATGATACCTTTGGTGAACTGAAGGTCCCGAATGATAAGTATTATGGTGCCCAGACCGTGAGATCCACCATGAACTTTAAGATTGGAGGTGCGACAGAGCGCATGCCGGTAAGTGGCTTTTATGGAAATGTTGGCTGACTTTGGGTGAACTAGGCTTTATTCACAGGAGTCACTTTACTTTACAAATAAATATTTTACAGTTAAAATGTAAAGTTATTGGAGAATTGGCATTGTGAGTAATAAGATATTCCTCTTTCATTAAAATGTCAAAGAACTTTTTGAAGTTTAGTATACTGTTATTTTGAGCTGTGGCTTTGAATATTTTGGATTTTTATTTGATAGAACTAAATGATTGGTCTTTTCATTCTTGCCGGGATTTTTCAGATTTTTACTAGGATTTTACAGTTTGTAAGCATTTTTAATTTCAATACTTAATTTTATTTTTTTACTGATTTAAAACTGATTTTTAAAAAAACCGATTTAAAAGAAAATAGGTTTTTCTCTTATTATGCTTGGTTTCAGTTTCAGAAAAGTATAGACAAATGCATAAAAATATTATTTTTCACCATGTCTGGGATATAATATATTAGTATTTGTTCAATGCCACATGAATGATTTAATGATTAGAAAACTTTCTACCATATTTTATTAAATCTAAGGTAGCATCAGTTGGAAGATGCACCAATATGTACCACTAAGAAAGGAAAAGGCTGCCAATTAAAGTTGTGACATGTCATTGATTGTAGGATGCATCTGATTTCAGAGATGTTGAAGTGTGAAAAGAGTTGATGAAATACATGTCCTATGGGAGCCCAACTGGAGCATGAAAAATAGTTACTGCCGGAGTGCAGGATAGGCTAGTAAGCCTAGAAGTAGCTGGACTTCACCCAGGGAGCTATTAGCAGTTGTCGTCTCAGTATACTTCGTGTCTTAGAATAATTTTAACGTCCATATTTTAGCTCATTCCTAAGCCTTCAAGACTGAATCATGACAGGTTCATATAGTTCTATAACAGGCAGCTGAATCTTCTTGAAGAAAATCTCTCTGTTATTGCTCCCTACAGCAAGCTGGCTGGGGAGGTAAACATAGACCAGACTACATGGTTGGGAGACAAAGGGTAGCAGTTGATCCTAAAATATTCTCATCTTGTTCAGCCCCTGGGATTAGAGAGGTCAGTCCTGACCAATATTGATGGGAGTCAGCGTGGCTCCTGTTTGGATTGTCCTGCTTCAGCCAGCAAGGTGTGTGGTCCTGGGGTGCAGGATTGCTGCTCCTGCTCCAGAGACAGGGCAGCTGTTTGGATCACACATCTATGAAAGATGGACACATGGGCTATCAATTTTGTCAACGTGCATCCATCTGGATTAATTTCCTGATCTTTGTTACATATAAAGCAGACTGAAGTGCCGTGAACTGAGTAGTGTAATTAACCCAACCCTTTGTACCTGAGGCCCAAAGGAAAACAAGACCAAAACAGATTATGAGCTTCTGATGTGAGGAAATTCAGAATAACGAAACCCTTCTTTCCTCCCCAGGGACACATTTTACCATTTTATTTTAATGGTATTCAGTGAGTCTCTCTGCTGTGACCCGTTTTCATGTTTGTGAGTCCACAAACACTGGGATCAGTCACTCCATTCCCGTGGGCGTTTGCTGATGACTTGGGTGGTGGTTTAACCCACACTCAGGCTTCCTGTAGACTTTTGAATTCCCATGTGTTTTCATGTTTAAAATGTTAAGTTTCTAATCCTATGTGCCATTTGTCTCCATTCCTTTGGGTAAAAAACTTATAAATGTTTTAATTTTAGTTTCTTAAAATTCAAAATAGGGGGCCAGCCCTGTGGCGTAGTGGTTAAGTTCAGCACACTCCACTTCGGCAGCCTGGGTTTGCAGGTTCGGATCCCGGGTGCAGACCGCACCACTCATCAGCCATGCTGTGATGGCAACCCACGTGCAAATATAGAGGCAGATTAGCACAGATGTGAGCTCAGGGCTCATCTCACTCAGAAAAAATAAATACATAGAAATGTTCTGGTTTTATTTCCTTTTCTGTGTGCCTGTCAGTTTATCCTCTCTTTCACCCAGGTTTGATGTGTCTTATTCCTTACTTCTCTGTGTTTTTCCGTTTGGATTCGCTCTGAGGACTGTAACCTTAATAAATTCATTGCTCTTCCTCACCCTTCCTTTCTCCCGCCTGCCCTTTCCCCATTCAAACCAGGAGTGGGCTCTGTACCACAGTCTGTCTTATTAATTTTGATGAGAACACATAATTTACCTATCTTAAAATCAGGTAAAATTCATCAAAAGTAACTCAGTTTATCCCTTTAAATTTGGTGAGGTGATTTGGAGTGGAAAGTGAAGAGATCTGCAGACTAAGTGGGTGTGAAATATGGTTATATATATCAGAAGCAAGCATCTTTCAGTCTGTAGAACTCTGGGTTTAAAAATAATTCTTCTGAGAGCAATTGCCACTGATTTATTGAGTGTAAGGCTTCACTGACTAACTAGAATATCATACTTTTTGGCTTTGAGATGAGCTATACCTATTCAGTAACTGGTTATTTTATATAAATTGGCAGTTAAATATGTTATTTTTATCTTATTTATTTATTTATTGAGGTATAATTGAAATATGACATTATGTTAGTTACAGGAGTACAACATAATAATTCAATATTTGTATACACTGTGGAATGATCACCACAATAAGTCTAGTTAACATCTGTCACCATACACAGCTAAGAAAAGTTTTTTCTTGTGATGAGGATTTTTTGTTCTATTCCCTTAGCAACTTTTAAATATGCAGTGTAGTATTATTAGCTGTATAGTTATATGTAGTCACCATGCCATACATTACATCCGCATGACTTACTTTGTAACTGGAAGTTTGTGCCTTTTGACTTCCTTCACTGTTTCACGCACCCCTCCGCCCCCTGCTCCTGGCAACCACCAGTCTGTTCTCTATATCTATGAGCTTGGTTTTTTGTTTGTTTGTTTTGTTATTTTGATTCCACATATAGGTGAGATCATACAGTATTTGTCTTTCTCTGTCTCTGACTGACTTTGTTTAGCATGATGCTCTCAAAGTCCATCCACGTTGTTGCAAATGACAAGATTTCATTCTTCTTTATGGCTGAGTAGTGTTCCATTGTGTGTGTATGTGTATATATATGTATATACACACCACATCTTCTTTGTCTATCAGTGAACACTTAGGTTGTTTCCATATCTTGGCTATTGCAAGTAATGCTGCAGTGAACGTAGGGGTGCTTATATCTATTTGAATTAGTGTTTTCATTTTCTTCAGATAGATACCTAGAAGGGGAATTGTTGGATCACATAGTAGTTTTATTTTTAATTTTTCAGGGAACTTTCATACCGTTTTCCATAGTGGCTACACCAATTTACTTTCCCACCAGCAGTGCACAAGGGTTCCCTTTCCTCCACATCCTCACCAAAACTTGTATTTCTTGTCTTTTTGATAATAGCCATTCTCACTGATGCGAGGTGATATCTCATTGTGGTTTTGATTTGCGTTTCCCTGATGATTAGTGATGTTGAACACCGTTTCATGTACTTTCAGACATTTGTATGTCTTCTTTGGAAAAATGTCTCTTCCTGTCTTTTGCCCTTTTTTTTGGTTTGTTTGAGGAAGATTAGCCCTGAGATAACATTTGCCACCAATACTCCTCTTTTTGCTGAGGAAGACTGGCCCTGAGCTAACATCCCTACCCATCTTCCTCTACTTTATATGTGCGATGCCTACCACAGCATGGCTTGACAAGCAGTGCGTGGGTCTGCGCCCGGGATCTGAACCAGTGAACCCTGGGCTGCCAAAGCAGAATGTGCAAACTTTACCACTGTGCCACTGGGCTGGCCCTCTTTTGCTCATTTTTTAATTGGATTGAATGGGGTTTTTTGTTGTTGTTATTGAGTTGTATAAGTTCTGCATTTGTTTGGATGTTAACCCCTTATCAGATATATGATTTGCAAATATTTTTCCTATTCAGTAGGTTGACTTTTCGTTTTGTTGATGACTTCCTTTGCTGAGCAGAAGCTTTTTAGTTTGATGTAGTCCCACTTGTTGATCTTTTGCTTTTGTTGCCTTTGCTTTTGGAGTCAGATCCAAAAAATCATTGCCAAGGCCAGTGTCAAGAAGCTTACTACCTGTGTTTTCTTCTAGGAGTTTTATGGTTTCAGGTCTTACAATCAAGTCTTTAATCCATTTTGAGTTAATTTTTGGGTAAGATAGTAGTTTAGTTTCATTCTTTTGAGTGTGGCTGTCTAGTTTTCCCAACACCATTTTGTTACATTTATTTGCTTTTTTGTTTTTAAGAGAAAAAGGAAAACTTATAATGTAGCGTGGGATTCAGTGAGGGAAAATAATGGTGCTTGTTGGTGAAATGATTGAGTACCATTTGTTTTTACATATATGAAATGAACACATACATTGTAATGTGTCATAAAATAGGATGAATGATACATTGTATATGTGTGAATATGTGTGTGTATATATGTATATGTGTTGTGAGGCATACACACATCTATTTGAAGAGTCAATGTATTTGCTTTTATTTGGTTCCCTAAACAAATAGATACATGATGATTCTTAGTTTATTATATACCTAACTGTAATCTTTCTCTATATCCTAAACATTCGAGTCATAGTATTACTTAAGTTATTGTTTTGCATACAGTTTTTGCACCTGCGTAAAATAGAAATCTTAAACTTTCATTCTTAACTGACGTTGCAAATTTGAGATTTTTTTTGATCAATTTTAGATTCCAGTTATTAAAGCTTTTGGCATCCTGAAGCGAGCAGCTGCTGAAGTAAACCAGGATTATGGTCTTGATCCAAAGATTGCTAATGCAATAATGAAGGCAGCAGATGAGGTAGGAGGTGATAAGTGTGTTTACTTAATGGCGTCAGACCCATATCATCCACCAGATGATGATAAGCTTTGGCAGGAGGAAAGGGGCACTGTGAATTCTTGAGTTAGTGAATTTCAAGGTAGTGTGGGAGCATTATTGTTTGGTGAGGATGTTAATATGGTGCTTAAAATACTGTATTGTGGCAGAATTTCTGGATGATATTATACCTTTTCTTTGTAATTCTCTTGACTTTTTCTTTTAATTTGAATAGTTAAAAATTTTTGAAGAGACGCTGTTTAAACATGTATTTGATTTCTTATTTTATGTATAAATGATTCCTTTTAAAACTAGTCGATTATTTGATAATACGTATGGAGAATGTAATCTCACTAATCTTAAGGAGGCAATGAGAGATAACAGTTTAAAAACTCTATACATAATGTTCATTGCAGTACTGTTTATAATAATAAGAAATTAGACAGTATCCATCCCTAACAGCTGATTAGATAAGTTATAATGTGCAGTCATAGAAAATTAGTTTTTTAAAGAATATCATATAACAGAGCCTACCATATGAGACGTAGGGGAAAAGGTAGCAAAATGTATGTATTTTATGATCCTAATTTTGTTTAGCAAAAATGAACAGAAAACATGCGTTTTTCCGTATATACATATACACTCCCGTTGCTTGGAGTGGAGACTGGAGGGAGATGCCAAAAGGCTGGGAGTCGTTATATGAGGGGTAGAACTATGATGACTACTATACTGATCACCCATTATTTTTATGTAACTAGGAAAAGGAAAAAGTTTTACTTTAAAGTGAACCAATTGTTTAAGTTAATAGATTTCTAAAGTGCATGCTAATATTTTTAAGCTAAAATTATTCCAGAAAATGAAGTTAAGCACTGACTCTCTTAGAAAGCTTACAATTCAGAAACTAACACATTAACTTAAAGTATAAAAATATGAGAAAAATAGGGACAAATCTGGACTGTGTTTGTCTCTACACTTGGCAGTTGCTGCTCACCGGACATCTGTGCGATGAAGTAGCTATTAGTGAGCTCACTCTCTCAAGTTAGTAGTTCATTATCGTGCTGACTCTGGCTCTAACATCTGCTGGATATTCCTGCTGAGCACCAACAGGAAATGTATCTAACACATTAACACATTTGCCAGCCTTAACAGGGGCCCTGTCTGGGGCTTATTAGAGGAAGCAGTTGGAGAAATAGAAGAGAGATGGTTTTGAGTCAGGTTTCTTTTGGAATTGGTGAAGTTGCTGTGCCATGAACAGCAGATGATCTTTCCCCCTTTAAAGTAGCCATGGTTGGAGCGAGTGGTGCTGCAGTTTACACGTGATAGCCAGCCACGAACTCTGGCACCAGCAGTAAATCGTTTAGCATATGAAAAAGGGGAACATCTTTAAACTGGTACTATAAGTGGTGCCAACTTAATCATAGTTAATTAAAATAGCTAAGTGGATATTGAATATTTCTTCTTTTCAAAAATTTATTTTTTATCATTTTGTTCTACAGGTAGCTGAAGGTAAATTAAATGAGCATTTTCCTCTCGTGGTGTGGCAGACTGGATCAGGAACGCAGACAAATATGAATGTAAATGAAGTCATTAGCAATAGAGCAATTGAAATGCTAGGAGGTGAACTTGGCAGCAAGAAGCCCGTGCACCCCAATGATCATGTTAATAAAAGCCAGGTCAGTATATGGTCTCTTCTTTTCTTTGTTATAAATTGAAAAGAATACCTGAGATTTTTCTTGTAAAACAAGCGTTAGCTTTTTGACAAGGAGGGTTCATTATGCTTATATTCTTTAATGAAAAAGGCTTCTTATATCTTCTTATTTCTTTTAGGAATCTTGGGTCTATGTCTTAAACTTCATAAAGATCACTTTTAGGGAAAAAAAAAATCACTTTTAGGACACCTAAATTTAGTATATGTTATAATTTTATTGTTTGGTTTATTTTTTAAGAACTATTTTGAAATAGTTTTACGTTTCTAAAAGAATTGAAAGACACTTCGAAGAGTCCCTGTATACCCTTCACCAGCTTCCTTTAACGTTAGACGTTTTACATGCCCCTGGCGCATTTATCACACTGAGAAATTAGCATTCGTGCACACTCTTAACTAAACAGACTGTGTTAGGATTCCCTTAGTTTTCTGCCAGTGTCCTTTTTCTCTTCTAGGATTCAGGTCAGGCCACACACTGCGTTTAGTCATCGCATCCCCCCAGCCTCCTTCCATCTGTGGCAATTTGTCGTCACTGTTGAACGTAGTGGTTAGGTATTTTGTAGAATGTCCCTCCGTTTGGGTTTGTCTGATCTTTTCTCGTAATTGGACTGAGACTGGATTTTTGGGAATACTCTTAAAGAAGGGGGGGCCCTTCTCATTGCATCATTTGGGGGGTCATGACAGCAGCATGCCCTGGTGCTGGTGATGTTAGCCTGAATCACTGGGTTAAGATGGCATCTGCCAGGTTCCTCCACCTTCCGTCCTCTCTTGGTTAGAAGTGAGTCACTGAGTCGGGCCTGTGCTCTGCGCAGTACACTTGGCTTCACTTGCTAAAGGGAGGAGTGTCAGGAAATTTTGTATGTGTTAAAATCACCACAGAATCAATAGAGAACTTCGAGGCTGTGCAGGTATCCTCTTTCTCCTTAAACTCTGGCCCACGCATTTCAGCACCCTCGGTGGATCTTGCCTGCAGCCCTTACTGCCGTGGGGTTTAGTGGTGGTTTTCTCTTCCCCTCCTCCCTGTACAGTCATTAACTGACATTTTTCTGTAAAGAAGATGTCCTCTTCTCTCTCCCCCCATATTTATTTATTTGTTCAGTCGTTGTGCGTATCAGTATGGATTCGTGGACATTTTTTCTTAGGGTTATAATCCAGTACTTTTCTTATTTATATCGTTGCTCAACTTCTTCTGGCTTCGGGAGTCCTCTCTGTTGGCTCCTGGGTCCTTTGGACATCCTTTTTTTTTTAAAGTGCCTACTTACTTTCTTGCACTGTGAGATGCTCCAGGATCCTCATCTTCTTTTTTTCCTGCCCTAGCCCTCGTAAGCACCCATTTTTCCCAGGAGCTTTTAGAGGACCTTCCATTTTATTGGAAAATAATATTTAGAAACCAAGATCTGGATACTAGGTATAATCTAATATATCTTAATTATTAAGGGGGAGGGTTTTTTCACTGTATGAAGGATTTTCATTGTATAAAGGATTTTTCAAATTCAGTGCTTGCCTTTAAATACGAATTTATCTTTTCTACATGCTAAGTCTGAAATCTGCGTCAGAGTAGTCCAGTGTGTATGGTCAGGTGGACAGATGAGGTGGTATTATAGGTGGAGCAAGGTTGGCTGTATGCTGATAGTCATTTGAATTTAGGTGATAGGTACC
This sequence comes from Equus quagga, assembly GCF_021613505.1. Lineage (NCBI taxonomy): Eukaryota > Metazoa > Chordata > Mammalia > Perissodactyla > Equidae > Equus > Equus quagga. Next base: position 35,523,980 of record NC_060278.1, read on the forward strand.
ATGAGTGTTCTTATACCATTCATCCTACTTTTGTAAGTAGTTTGATATTTTCCATAATAAAAAGTTACAAAAAAATGAATCTGTCTTTTTGAATAGCATCGTAATTTAGAAGTATAGGGGTATAGCTGAGGAAAGAGCACAGTTAGATGACCTGGTCAGGTCCCACTTCTGCCAGTCCTAAATTTTTTTGGCAAGTCACATAATGTCTTTGACGGCTTGCCTTTCCTACTTTTAAAGTGGTTTACCTGCCTCACACAATTTTCCTCAAGTATAATAAATGAAAAAAATGTTTGATTTTTTTTTTAAAGATTGTCACCTGAGCTAACAAGTGTTTGCCAATCTTCTTTTTTCCCCTTCTTCTCCCCAAAGCCCCCCAGTACATAGTTGTGTATTCTAGTTGCGAGTGCCTCTGGTGGTGCTCTGTGGGACGTCGCCTCAGCATGACCCAATGAGCGGTGCCATGTCTGCGCCCAGGATCTGAACCAGCAAAACCCTGGGCCACCAAAGCAGAACATGCGAACTTAACCACTTGGCCACAGGGCCGGCCCCTGAAGAAATGTCTCTGAGAGGCTGTATGCACTGTATAACTATAAGATACTTTATTACTGCTGTTCTTATACGCACTTGTTAACTGGACTTCTTTGTATCTTGCCGTCATTTATTAGCAGGCAGATATAATAGTAATTAATATATAGTACCTTCATGGTAGGTAATACAGTCCTAAATACATTCCATAAAGGAAATGAGGTTGCTTCTCATTTGATCCTAAGTGACTTGTGACTTACCACATGTAAAAGTAATTGAATACTAAATACCCTGAGTTTAGTGAGCTTTTTTAATTGAGGCGTTCAAGTTTGTTTTTTGTTGCCTCTGATTTAATGTCTTACCTTTCTTTTGAAAATTTTCCAACAGAGCTCAAATGACACTTTCCCCACAGCAATGCACATTGCTGCTGCAATAGAAGTTCATGAAGTGCTGCTCCCGGGACTGCAGAAGCTACACGATGCCCTCGATGCCAAGTCCAAAGAGTTTGCCCAGATCATCAAAATTGGGCGCACTCACACACAGGATGCTGTTCCGCTGACGCTTGGGCAGGTATAGCAGTGTGGTTGGATTTGATTCAGTTTAGGGCTTGGTATACATGGCTAACATAGTTCCCTCCAGATCACACTGGTTTGAAAGGCCAAGTGTATGACAATTTAGTTCAGTGACGGACATTGTTCTGCATTAACAGGTAGATAGTTTTGATTGACGGCCGCTTAGGGGAGGAGCAGAATGTACTGGTTATGAGCCAGACTCCAAGTCAGTCTGCTTGGGTTCAAATCTGAGCTTTGCTGTGAATAAGCTATTGAACCTTAGGAAAATTGTTTAGTCTTTCCATGCTTCAGTTTCCTGAGCTGTAAAATGTGGAAAGTAATGTCTCTTTCATAGGATAGATTCATGTGGAGTGATTCACGTCGAGTGCTTAGAACTGTTCCTGACACACACTAAGTACACTTGGTGTTCCCTGTCATTGTCTTCAGCAGTGATAATGTGTTAGTTTCTTCCATCTCGCTCTGAATTAATAGGCTCTTTAAAAGTTAAAGTCATTAAACGCAGCATATCTTACTCTTTAAAATTGTTTTAGTCATGTGTGAAAAAGGTGTTATTCTCTTCTCCAAAATAGCAGAAAGCATTTTTATGTTTTTTTTATCAGTACCTTAAAGACCGTCTAATGACATGCAAAGGAAATGTAAGGCAATACAAGGAGCGGGTTTTGTTTTAGTAAACTCTTTGGTTTGGAAGGTAGGACATCTACAAATTATAGATCAAGAGATGGTTATATATGCAGGTCAAATGATGGTGATCAGATAATGGTTTTGTAGAAATTGAGGTGAGGGTGAGAGTTTGGCTGCTGCTTTCTTGGGAGGAGTCCATTTGTAGTTTTGTTCAGATGATAGCAGACATTGGCAAAAGCTTGATCATTTAGCTTAATTTTATCATGGAAGGGATGAGGAAAACTCGATTAGTTGGAATACAGATGAGATGACTAAATTGAGCTCACTAAATTAAGTTGCCTCAAAAGTCTGTGTCTTATTTTTATTAGTACCATGTGTAATTGCTAAGAAGATACAGCATATATCTTTGAAACTTTTGAGTATCCCCCTGGTTTCTAATTTTTTCCTTTTTTGTGTGTGTCGCATGTTGGAAAACCACTGTGCTGAAGTCCATTTGGGCCATGACTCAGCCTCCTGTGTAAAATCATCATTTTACCTATTATGACAGAAAGTTATATTTTTCTGTTTGACTTGGTCTTCTCAGAAGCATTTATACTTGCTTTTCTTGGAATTGTCTTCTGAGTTTGTGCAGTCTTTTTACCCCAATAAAAATATACTTCTTAAGTAATCCAGCCTGGTATATATATGAGTGGTATTAGATCAGATGGTTCGGATCTACTTGAAAGGAGTTATAACTTCTAATATGTTTTCTTTAGAGCAGTATGAAATCCTAATACTAATCAAAAGTATTCATGGTTTTTCAGTGTGTTTAGGCAGGGAAAAAAGATAGGTTTAGTATAACCATTTTTCCTGGCTTGCCCAGTCAAGTTCCAATTTATGCCTTTTGTCTAGTAATCCTTTTTTTAATTTAATTTTTATTGAGTTAATGATAGGTTACAATCTTGTGAAATTTCAGTTGTACATTGTTTGTCAGTCGTGTTGCAGGTGCACCCCTTCACCCTTTCTGCCCACCCCCCACCTCACCTTTCCCCCAGTAGCCACTAATTTGTTCTCTTTGTCTGCAGTTTTAAATTCCTCATCGGAGTGGAGTTATACAGATTGTCCTTCTCTATCTGGCTTATTTCACTTAACATAATTCCCTCAAGGTCCATCCATGTTGTTGCAAATCGGATGATTTTGTTCTTTGTTATGGCTGAGTAGTATTCCTTTGTGTATATATACCACATCTTCTTTATCCAGTCATCAGTTGATGGGCACTTAGGTTGCTTCCACATATTGTAAATAATGCTGCAGTGAACATTGGGGTGCATGGGACTTTTGGAATTGCTGATTTCAGGTTCTTTGGATAGATACCCAGTAGTGGCATGGCTGGATCATATGGTAGTTCTATTTTTAATTTTTTTGAGGAATCTCCATACTGTTTTCCATAGTGGCTGCACCAGTTTGCATTCCCACCAGCAGTGTATGAGGGTTCCTTTTTCTCCACAACCTCTCCAACATTTGTTACTATTTCTTTTGGTTATTTTTATCATTCTAATGGGTGTATGGTGATATCTTAGTGTAGTTTTGATTTGCATTTCCCTGATGCACAGCAATGATGAACATCTTTTCATGTGCCTGTGGGCCACCCAAATATCTTCTTTGGACAAATGTCTGTTCATGTCTCCTGCCCATTTTTTTTTTAATTTTTTTTATTGAGTTATTGATAGGTTACAATCTTGTGAAATTTCAGTTGTACATTAATGTTTGTCAGTCATGTTGTAGGTGCACCACTTCACCCTTTGTGCCCACCCCCCACCCCACCTTTCCCCTGGTATCCACTAAACTGTTCTTAGTCCATAATTTTAAATTCCTCATATGAGTGGAGTCATACACAGATTATCTTTCTCTCGCTGGCTTATTTCACTTAACATAATTCTCTCAAGGTCCATCCATGTTATTGCAAATGGAATGATTTTGTTCTCTTTTGCAGCTGAGTAGTATTCCATTGTATATATGTACCACATCTTCTTTATCCATTCGTCTGTTGCTGGACACTTAGGTTGCTTCCACGTCTTGGCTATTGTAAACAGTGCTGCAATAAACATTGGGGTGCATAGGACTTTTGGGATTGCTGACTTCAAGCTCTTTGGATAAATACCCAGTAGTGGGATGGCTGGATCGTGTGGTAGTTCTATTTTTAATTTTTTGAGGAATCTCCATACTGTTTTCCATAGTGGCTGCACCAGTTTGCATTCCCACCAGAAGTGTATGAGGGTTCCTTTTTCTCCACAACCTCTCCAACATTTGTTGCTATTAGTTTTAGATATTTTTGTCATTCTAACGGGTGTAAGGTGATATCTTAGTGTAGTTTTGATTTGCATTTCCCTGATGATCAGCGATGATGAGCATCTTTTCATGTGCCTATTGGCCATCAGTATATCTTCTTTGGAGAAATGTCTGTTCATGTCTCCAGCCCATTTTTTAATCGGGTTGTTTGACTTTTTGTTTGAGTTGTATGAGTTCTTTATATATTGTGGATATTAAGCTTTTGTCAGATGTATGACTTGCAAATATTTTTTCCCAGTTAGTGGGTTGTTTTTTTGTTTGAATCCTGTTTTCATTTGCCTTGAAGAAGCTCTTTAGTCTGATGAGGTCCCATTTGTTTATTCTTTCTATTGTTTCCCTTGTCCAAGAAGACATGGTGTCTGAAAAGATCCTTTTAATACTGATGTCAGAGTGTACTGCCTTCGTTTTTTTCTAGAAGCCTTATGGTTTCAGGTCTCAGCTTTAGGTCTTTGATCCAGTTTGAGTTTATTTTGGTGAATGGTGAAAAAGAATGGTCAATTTTCATTCTTTTACTTGTGGCTTTCCAGTTTTCCCAGCACCATTTGTTGAAGAGACTTTCTTTTCTCCATTGTATGCCCTCAGCTCCTTTGTCAAAGATTAGCTGTCCATAGATGTGTGGTTTTATTTCTGGGCTTTCAATTCTGTTCCATTGATCTGTGCACGTGTTTCTGTACCAGTACCATGCTGTTTTGATTACTGTAGCTTTGTAGTATGTTTTGAAGTCAGGGATTCTGATGCCTCCAGCTTTGTTCTTTTTTCTCAGGATTGCTTTAGCAATTTGGGGTCTTTTGTTGCCCCATATGAATTTTAGGATTCTTTGTTCTATTTCTGTAAAGAATGTCATTGGGATTCTGATTGGGATTGCGTTGAATCTGTAGATTGCTTTAGGTAGTATGGACATTTTAACTATGTTTATTCTTCCAATCCATGTACATGGAATGTCTTTCCATCTCTTTATGTTGTCATCTATTTCTTTCAGAAAAGTCTTGTAGTTTTCGTTGTATAAGTCTTTCACTTCCTTGGTGAAATTCACCCCGAGATATTTTATTCTTTTTGTAGCGATTGTGAATGGTATTGTGTTCTTCAGTTCTTTTTCTGTTAGTTCATTATTAGAGTATAGAAATGCTACTGATTTGTGTAAATTGATTTTATACCCTGCAACTTTGCTGTAGTTGTTGATTACTTCTAAAAGTTTTCCAATGGATTCTTTGGAGTTTTCTATATATAAGATCATGTTGTCTGCAAACAGTGAGAGTTTCACTTCTTCCCTCCCTATGTGATTCCTTTCATTCCTTTCTCTTGCCTAATTTCTTGGCCCAAACCTCCAGTACTGTGTTAAATAAGAGTGGTGATAGAGGGCATCCTTGTCTCGTTCCTCTTTTCAGGGGGATGTCACTCAGTTTTTGCCCGTTGAGTATGATGTTGGCTATGGGTTTGTCGTATATGGCCTTCATTATGTTGAGGTAGTTCCCTTCTATCCCCATTTTGTTCAGAGTTTTTATCATAAATGGCTGTTGGATCTTGTCAAATAGTTGTCTGCAACTATTGAGATGATCATGTTGTTTTTATTCCTCAATTTGTTGATGTGGTGTATCACGTTGCTTGATTCGCGGATGTTGAACCATCCCTGTGTCCCTGATATGAATCCCACCTGATCATGATGTATGATCCTTTTGATGAATTGCTGGATTCGGGTTGCCAAAATTTTGTTGAGAGTTTTTGCATCTATGTTCATCAGTGATATTGGCCTGTAATTCTCCTTTTTTGTGCTATCTTTGTCAGGCTTTGGTATCAGCATGATGTTGGCCTTGTAGAATGTGTTAGGAAGTGTTCCATCCTCCCTAATTTTTTGGAATAGCTTGAAAAGGATAGCTATTAAATCCTCTCTGAAAGTTTGGTAGAATTCCCCAGGAAAGCCATCTGGTCCTGGGGTTTTATTCTTTGGGATGCTTTTGATTGCTGTTTCAATCTCTTTCCTTGTGATTGGTCTGTTCAAATTGTCTGCTTCTTCTTGACTAAGCTTTGGGAGATTGTAGGAATCCAAGAATTTATCCATTTCCTCTAGGATATCCATTTTGTTGGCATATAGTTTTTCATAGTATTCTTTCATAATCCATTGTATTTTTGTGGAGTCTGTTATTTCTCCTCTTTCATTTCTGATTCTGTTAATTTGAGCTTTCTCTCTTTTTTTCTTTGGCTAGGGGTTTATCAATTTTATCTATCTTCTCAAAGAATCAGCTCTTTGTTTCATTGATCCTTTCCACTGCCTTTTTTGTTTCAATGGCATTTATTTCTGCTGATTTTTATTATTTCTTTCCTTCTGCTGACTTTGGGCTTTGTTTGTTCTTTCTCTAATTCAGTTAGGTGTAGTTTAAGATTGCTGATTTGGGATTTTTTTTGTTTGTTAAGATGTGCCTGTATTGTGATGAATTTTCCTCTTAATACAGCTTTTGCTGTATCCCGTATGAGTTGGTATGGCATGTTTTCATTTTCATTTGTATCCAGGTATTTTTTGATTTCTTCTTTTATTTCTTCAATGATCCATTGCTTGTTCAATAGCATATTGTTTAGTCTCCACATCCTTGTGCCTTTCTCAGCTTTTTTCTTGTAATTAATTTCTAGCTTCATAGCATTATGATTGGAGAAGATGCTTGTTATTTTTTCAATTTTTTTAAATTTGTAGAGGCTTGCCTGGTTTCCCAACATATGGTCTATCCTTGAGAATGTTCCATGCACGCTTGAGAAGAATGTGTATTCTGCTGTTTTTGGATGGAGTGTTCTATATATGTCTATTGAGTCCAACTGTTTTAGCTTTTCGTTTAGCTCCACTGTTTCCGTGTTGATTTTCTGTCTGGATGATCTGTCCATTGATGTGAGTAGGGTATTGAGGTTCCTTACTATTATTGTGTTATTTTTGATATCTTCTTTTAGGTTTGTTAGTAGTTGCTTTATGAACTTTGGTGCTCCTGTGTCTGGTGCATAGATATTTATAAGCGTTATGTCTTCTTGATGAAGTGTCCCTTTGATTACTATATATTGGCCCTCTGTGTCTCTCTTCACCTGCCTTATCTTGAAATCTCTTTTCCCTGATATAAGTATTGTGACACCTGCTTTCTTTTGTTTGCTTTTAGCTTGGAGTATTGTCTTCCACCCCTTCCCTCTGAGCCTCTGTTTGTCCTTGGAGGTGAGGTGTGTTTCCTGGAGGCAACAAATTGTTGGATCTTATTCTTTAATCCATTTTGCCTGTCTGTGTCTTTTTTTTTTTTAAAGATTTTATTTTATTTTTTTTCATTTCTCTCCCCAAAGCCCTCCAGTACATAGTTGTAAATTCTACGTTGTTGGTCCTTCTAGTTGTGGCATGTGGGATGCTGCCTCAGCGTGGCTTGACGAGCAGTACCATGTCCGCACCCAGGATTCGAACCAACGAAACACTGGGCCGCCTGCAGCGGAGCGCATGAACTCAACCACTTAGCCACGGGGCCAGCCCCGCCTCTCTGTGTCTTTTTATTGGAGAGTTCAGTCTCTTTACATTGAGGGTGATTATTGATGCATGAGGACTTAATATGCCATCATTCTGTTGCTCATTTTCTGATTTTCCTGTGTTTCCCGTCCTGTGTGTTTTAGCCTACCCATTGACTCCTGAATTTTCTTACACTGGGTTTCTTAGCTTTTTCCTTATTTATGTTTTGTGTCTCTGTTCTGTTTTTTAGTTTAATGGCTACCGTGCAGTTCAGAATCTCATGCATAACCTAGTCCATTTTCTGGTGGTCTCTTACTTCCTTAGCCTAAACTGATTCAGTCCCTTTCCTCCTCCCCTCCTAAATTATTATTTTCATCTGTTATTCCAACCTGTGTTGTGAGTTTGTGGTGAGAGTGATAAGATTGTCTTTGCTTTGGTGATTTCCTTCCCTTTATCCTAATGCTATAGTTGAATATTTGCTATCCTATTCTGATTCTATCTATTTGTCCCCTTACTCTGTGTTTTGTGACCCCTTTCTGCCTTTTTTTCTTTTTTCAGGTATGAGGACCTTCTTGAGGATTTCTTGTAGCGGGAGTCTCGTGGCTAAAAAGTCCCTTAGCCTTTGTTTGTCTGGAAAAGATTTAATTTCTCCCTCATATCTGAAGGATATTTTTTCTGGATAAAGTATTCTTGGCATAAGATTTTTATCCTTTAAAGTTTTGAATATGTCATTCCAATCTCTCCTAGCGTGTAAGTTTTCTGTAGAGAAATCTGCTGAAAGTCTGATAGGGGTTCCGTTGTAGGTTATTTTCTTCTGCCTTGCTGCCCTGAGTATTCTTTCTTTGTCATTCATTTTTGCTATTTTTACTGCTATATGCCTTGCAGTAGGTCTTTTTATGTTGACAAATCTAGGAGATCTGAAAGCTTCCTCCACACACACTTCTTCCTCAATCCCTAGATTTGGGAAGTTGTCTGCTATTATGTTCTTGAGCACACTTTCTGCTCCATTTTCCTTTTCCACGCCCTCAGGAACACCGATGTTTCCTAAATTGCATTTTCTCATTGAGTCGTCTATTTCTCTGAGGTTTTCTTCCGTTTTTTTAATTCTTAGTTCTCTTTCTTCCTCTGTCTGGAGCCATTCAACCTCCCTATCTTCGATTATGCGAATTTGCTCCTCTTGCTGTCTACACGGGCATTCAGGGAGTCCGTGCTCTGTTTTATCTGATCCACTGTATTTTTCATCTCTGGTATTTCTGATTGATTCTTCTTTACAGTTTCAGTCTCTTTTGTGAAGTAACTCCAGAACTCGTTGACTTGTTTCTCTATATTTCCCTTTACCTCATTGAGTTTTTTGATGATGGCTATTCTGAATTCCTTGTCACTTAGTTTACCTATTTCCAAGTCCTCAGGACGTAATTCTGTGTTTTTATTGTTTTCCTTTTGGTCTGGAGCTTTTATAAATTGCTGGATGGTAGAGGAGAAGTTTTTGCGCATAATGCTATTATTCAATTGCAGTTACAGCCTGTCGCCACTAGATGGGGGTCGAGAGCAGCACATTCTCAGCCGTCTGCCTTAAGCCCAATGGCGGTGTGCAGTGTGGGTTGGGGGAGGAGGGGCACTTTCTATCATGCCCCAACCTGGATTCGGATCAGCTCTCGCTCTCTGGTTTCCTGGGGCCCTGGCTTGATGGGGTCCCCACATGTGAAAGCTTTCCCCCATTAGAGAGTTTCCACTGCATGGGCAGTGGGAGTCATAGATGATACCCTGGACTGTGGCCCCTACCCCACTGCTTCCTTCACCCACAGCAGCGATCCCAGTCTCTAGGGGAGGGAGTGAAGTTCTCTCTTACCCAGTTCCAGCTCCTCTGAGGGCGGCTCCAGCCTCTCTGCCCTCCGTCATTTGGCTGCTGTGGGTCTCTGATGATTTCTGTGCTATTGGGATTTTTTTGGTTGGAATGCAGTTGCTCCTTTTGGTTGTAATTTGGAGGGGAGAGAGTGCCAGGGGAGCTCACTCCGCCATGTTGCTGACATCACTCCTGTCTATTAATTCTTAGTAGGGCCCTTGCTATGTTCAAAACATATATTCTGTGGTTACCTTATTTAAAGTTCATCGTATGTTGGGAAGCAGCGTGATGTTAATAACAGAATTAAAATGTGTCTTGAAGCTGTGGTCTTCTACGCTGCTAGCTTCTGGTGCTGTTCAGTGACTCATTTAACTTCCTGAGTCCTTGTAAAATGTCCTCATGTTCCCTGTCAGGTTTTTAAACTGAAATTGTATGGAGAATATTTCTGTGTTTGTGTTTTTCTTGGGAAGATTCAGTTATTTTTCTTTCTCAAAGTTGTCTGGGATACACCAGAAAATAAGAAATCACTTGCAATTAAACCAATAATTTAATCTAGTAAAGTTGTTCTTTTTTAAAGTGTGTTTCCTGTGTTGTTTTTCTTTGCTTTCCATTAAAAGACTAGATAGTAAACAGGCTGCATGTTATCATCAATGGCCTTGTCCCATCTTATAAGTTTATAAATCCTCATTCTTCCCTTTGCTCATTCTACTTTGCTTATCGTATGAGTTAGAATAGTATAAATAACACTTGAATAGCTTATAATTTAGTACCTGAAACATATTTTTAAAAACTTCTGTCAACGCATTTAGTAAGCCAACGGGAAATTATATATTCTCATCTTGATTTCCTTCTCTTTTCAGGAATTTAGTGGTTATGTTCAACAAGTGAAGTATGCAATGACGAGAATACAAGCTGCCATGCCGAGAATCTACGAGCTAGCAGCTGGAGGCACTGCTGTCGGTACTGGTTTGAATACTAGAATTGGCTTTGCAGAAAAGGTTGCTGCCAAAGTGGCTGCACTCACAGGTCAGTGATAATGTGAACTATTACTCATTTTCGTTATACTAGTCCATATAGTTTCTAGGTATTTCTGCTTCGAATTCTTGTGAATTTAAAGTTAAAAGTAATATTTTCCCATCAAACATGTTTTGCTTCTATTTCAGAAGTTGTAATGTTTATCCTTGTGTTTTTTAAAAGTTTTCCATCTGTGAGTTCATGTAGCCTGCGTTTGAAATCACCAAATGCTAGCTTTGTTTATTATCTGGTACTATTCAGTTGTTTTCTCTTTTTCTCTCTGATGCTCCTTTTCAAAGCAGGCAGAATCAACTGATGGTTGGGAAATTCATTTGAGTGATAAATATGTTACAGATACTGACAGACTTAATTTCTTCTTTTACTGTGGCATGCTGAGATATTTCTTTGAGTTAGTGACCTTTTTGAATCCTGTCTTTCCTTTAGTAGAATACATGCTCTCGATCATGATAACTATTATCAGAGACAAGTTATCTTCAGAAAACTCTTATTAAGGTGCAGATATTAGCAAAGGATGATTGGAGAGATAATTATACAGTGCTCCTTATTGCTTACTAGCAGCGATTTGTTTTTTGATCAAATTTTAATTGAGAAGAACTGTATTATGGGATTTAGAATATGTGGATCTTTAAAATTTTGAACATGGGAGAGGTTGGCTGAGAATGTCCGACTCATTTTGGCTCTTACACTCTCAGGGAATCTTGTGGGCCCCCGGCCAGAGGAGAGAGTGGAACAGCCTAAGATGAGGGAAAAGTTGCGCTGGGAAAGGAGTGTGGGGTAAAGCGGAGTGATTTACCTGGTCTTCATCTTCACTCGGGAGCCGTCTGGTGTCATACACGTGTGTTTGCAGGCAGCTACTGTTTTTTTCTTTCAACATATTTATGGTACTTAGTTTTGCATCCTTTATATGTGCTAGTATCACCAGATTCTTTGTGCTCCTTGAGGACTTCTTAAAGAAATGTAGACAAAGCTTGAGTCCTACACATTTTTTCTGAAGTAAAATTTTTATTTTGTTCTGTTTTTGCTTTTCATATACTGGAACTTTCTGTTTAACTCGTTGATACTAGGAAAACATGTACTTTTACCTATTAACTCCTGTAAGTTATCTTTTTTCCCAGGCTTGCCCTTTGTCACAGCTCCGAATAAATTTGAAGCTCTGGCTGCTCATGATGCTTTGGTTGAACTCAGTGGAGCCATGAACACTACCGCTTGCAGTCTGATGAAGATAGCAAATGATATTCGATTTCTGGGTTCTGGTCCTCGTTCCGGTCTGGGAGAACTGATCTTGCCTGAAAATGAACCAGGAAGCAGTATTATGCCAGGTAATCACACAGCTGGTCAATGTGAGAACAGGAGGCTGACTAGAACCCAGGCATTCTCACCGATGGAGCATGTCTCCTTTTGTTTAACGTGCTCCAGAGATGATGGGGACAGGTGCAGCACATGGATTCCAGAATGTCTTTGTGGGCCCCTTTTCATTAGAACTTCTAGGAATATCACCCACCAATATAGGATAAAAGAATTTTAGTTAGCAGCATGTGTTTTAATTTCCACATTAGGAAACGTAGAATAGTTCTGCCTTTCACAATCAAAGGCAAAAAGAGTTCTAGAACAGGCCGTTAAAATGATTGCATAAAATGCAGCGGTTAAGCGCGCACATTTTGCTTTGGTGGCCTGGGGTTTGCTGGTTCAGATCCCGGGTGCGGACATGGCACCGCCTGGCAAGCCATCCTGTGGCAGGCATCCCACATATAAAGTAGAGGAAGATGGGCACGGATGTTAGCTCAGGGCCAGTCTTCTTCAGAAAAAAAGAGGAAGATTAGCAGCTGTTAGCTCAGGGCTAATGTTCCTCAGGATGGGGAAACAGATCAGTATGGCCGGGGCCAGCCTGATGGTATAGTGGTAAAGTTCGTGCTCTGCCTTTGGCAGCCCCGGATTTGCCAGTTCAGATCCTGGGCATGGCCCTAGCATTGCTCATCAAGCCATGCTGTGGCAGGTGTCATCAAGCCATGCTGTGGCAGGTGTCCTACATATAAAATAGAAGAGGAAGATGGGCACAGATGTTAGCTCAGGGCCAATCTTCCACAGCAAAAAGAGGAGGATTGGCAGCAGATGTTAGCTCAGGGCTAATCTTCCTCAAAAAAAAAAACGAGTTATACCAAACGCCTCTTATTTCATTTTTTGCTTTGAGTTTTGGCCTGTGAGATGGGGGAAATGACACGGACATTTGATGTCTGGATCCTAGCAAGTCATTTACAGATTCACACGATGTTCACTGAATCCAGTGGAGAAGTGTGAGCAGTGCTGTCAGATGAATGTGGCTGGGTGAACAGTGCCATTCAAGGAGTGAGTAAGGAGGTGACTTCAGACGGGAGCCTATCTTGGTCCAAGCTGAAGGGCTCTGTCCCTTCACCATGTTACTGCTGACTGAGGCTAAGGGCAGAGAATGCATGCTGATCATACTGGTGGATGACGAAGCTGAGAAGACAGAATCGAGATTCATGAAGCCCTCTCTAGGTTGGACTGAAACTAACGAGGTGACTTCCAATGGTGAAAGAGAAAGATCTGACTGTAGATGCTTTTAAATCCGCGTGTGTGTAGAATAAGAAGAGATCTGATTTTAAAGTACTTCATGTTGAAAAATGACGTGATTTTAGTTGATTGCAAATTCAGAGTGATTGCCTGGAGAAGAGAAATGCAGCGTCACAGATAAGGAAATAATCTTCTCAGTGTGTTGCCTTGTGCTGTCAGAGAAGCTGGGATGTTTGGTTCCAACTTGAGCTTGTCGGAGGAGTGTTCCCAGGGTGGTGGGTTCTGGAGACTCATGATGAACAGAATTCCAGCTTCGTGTCAGCCCCCCTGAGAAGCCTTGCAGGCGTCAGTGGGTGCCTCTTCTGAGTGCTCCCATGGCCACCTGCACGGCTCTGTGTTGACTGCTTGTCCGTTGTGATTGAGCAGCTCTCCCCAGCTTCCAGGTTCTGCGAGGGCAGGGTCTGCATCTTCCTCACTCAACGTTGTATATTCAGTGCCTGGCTCCATAGGTATTTCTAGAATTAATGAAAGCCATGAAGGTGGAGAGCACTGTGTTTAATGTGTAGCTGTACTCATTAGCCGTTGGATGATTCAGTTTGTGGCTCCTCGTCCCGCTTCCCTTGGTTGGCTGGTTTCGTTAATCAGCACTGGTGGCTCGGCCTTGCTTTATTATGTCTTACTTTACTTAATGGGGTTAGCTTTCCATCCTTTCTTGATTATTTGGCGTAAAACCTAATCTTACCTGATCCTTGAAGCGTTTGATGTAGGATCTTTCCCTGTTGGTTTTCTTGAAGGCAAGGTGAACCCTACCCAGTGTGAAGCCATGACCATGGTTGCAGCCCAGGTCATGGGGAACCACGTCGCTGTTACCGTTGGAGGCAGCAATGGACATTTTGAGTTGAATGTTTTCAAGCCAATGATGGTAAGCTTTAAGTTTGATTTTTAATTGTTTTTGACTGAAGGCTAATTGTCTTGGTTTTTGTCTTTCATAGAGGTTTCTAGAGATTCCACATTGGGTACTTGAGTGACACATAAGTAGCAAGTGGAGGTCAAGCATATATTAATGTTAGAGGATTATCTTGGATATTTAATTAGGTGACTTTTAGCTGAAGTAATTTGGTAGTTTCCTTTCTTTTATTAGGAAGAAAAATTCTGGAAGTAGAGCCTGGGTTCCTTCCTTGTCCCTCGCCGCTGAGGATGCCAGTGGCTAGAAATAAGTTCAAGTCTCCTCAGTTTAAAACAATAAGCCCTCCCTCAACCCCGTCCCCTCGTGCTGCTGCCACCTTCTTCCCTCCAGCGGCAGACTTCGCGCAAGAATAGCCCACACACGCTTTCCCTCGCGCAGCAGTCTCTCTTCCGCTCACGCTTGAGTCGCTCTCGCAGTGCTTGTGACCTCCTCTGTCCAGCAGACCTGCCGTGGCTCTACCAACATCAGACCTGACGCTGCTCCAGAGATGCTCTCCGTCCTTGGTTTCCTCCGCACTTTCTCTGCAGTTCTCGTCTCTCCCCATCTCAGGGTTTTCATTGGTTTCACCTCATCTGCATACCTGGAAAACGTTATTGTGTCCTCTAAAACTGTTCTTGTTCCTTCACCTTTGTGAAGATGGACCAGGATGGCGTCATCTTTCATCCAGGGTCCCCAGCTTCAGAAAATGGAGCTGACAGCATTTGGAGTCCTTGATTTGTGTGAAGTGTTGTATCTGAAATATGCTGGAGGCTTACTTCCAGTTTGTATCTGGTATAAAGTCTGATTTTAATTTGATAAGAACACTCAAATGACAGATGTTAAGTGTGTTCATTCAGTGTATTCGTCAAATATTTATTGAGCACTAGTCTGTATCAGACACTGTACTGAGTGCTGATGATAGAACAATAAACAGGACAGACTTTTTGCCCTCCTGGAATGTACATTGTAGTGGAAAACAGAAGACAGACCAAAGCAGAGCTCAGACCCGTAAGACACTTTCAGGTCAGATTCCAGACAGAGAACACCAGCTGCCTGGCAAATAACAGTGCATAACAAATGTCTTCGTGATCTTTTTTTTAAAAAACAAAAATCTGTTTTTTGTCTTTAATACAAAATACATCAAGATAATCACTTTGCCTTATAATAAAGTCATTAGCATCAAATTAAACCTTGAAGTTCTGTCCCTTCTACTAGAGTCCATTGTTGGGAGTATAGTTTTCAGACCCTGGAGTTTTAGACCAAAAGAGATTAGGTTGTGGATATATCTTTATACATAGTGGAAATGTTACCAAAAGGAAAAAAAATGTTGGAGTAAACTAGTTGATTTCACACTGGTTTTAAATATTGTTATTTTAAAGTGACCGTGGCTAAAACGGTGGTGATCGTTAAGAGCTGGGAGCTCGGCCTTCGCTGATGGCCTTGCACACACGGAGCTTTCTGACCTCTGCGTCTTTGCTTCCCTTCCTCTGCACGGAGGATTCCTTTTCCATCTCCGGCTGTTGAAGTCCTCTCCAGCAAATGGAACTTCACCAGTTCACCCACCTGGAGTTAATTTCTCTGTCTCTGTGCTCTCTAACATTTCGTACCTGTGTTTTATAACACCACAGGCCGTATTGTGTTTTAGTTATTTATATTTATGGCTTTTCACCTCTTAGATTTCTGTGTCCTCAGATGTTCATAATTTCTTTTCATGCTTGTTTTCTTGGGTATGGTGCCTTACAAGTTGTGGGAATACTGTGTGTTTATCAAGTTATATGTTCATTGATGAACAGCAAATAATATAAGTTATCGAACACAAAAAAATGTTAGGCTTAATAATTCTCTTTGTCTCTGCCATAGATTAAAAATGTGTTACACTCAGCCAGGCTGCTGGGGGATGCGGCAGTTTCCTTCACAGAAAACTGCGTGGTGGGAATCCAGGCCAACACGGAGAGGATCAGCAAGCTCATGAGCGAATCCCTGATGTTGGTGACAGCTCTTAATCCTCATATAGGTAAGGGTTTTTAGGAATAATAGTTATTTTGAATACAAAATAAAACTGAAAAACATTTGAGGCTACTGGGTCAGTGTTTGTGAACAACAGATTCCTTTTGGACACTGTTTCAGTAAAACCTGTTTAAAATATTTGAAATTGTGTTAAAAGAGTATATATGTATAACTTTTATGGTGTCATAGTTCTTTCAAAAGATTGATTATGTTTCATTTTATAAGAAATGTGGTAAATTCAGAAGTAGTAGTTCAAATTTATTTTAATTTTAATGGAATCCAGATGCTTCGTATTTTGGGAGATACTTGGGAAAGGTCCTCCAGTTGGTAATGTCACTAGGGGGCACTGGGTGGTTAGCAATGGGAATGAATTCATTTTCTACCTTATCCAGATGCTCTGCTGCACTTTGTTTCTGTTGTTTCATTCAATTCAGAAATGGAAAGTTACCAATTAAAACAAAGGAAAAAGTGTTAAATATTCATTGCTTGTAGAGAAAGGGGGGCAATGCAAATATTTTATCTAAAACCATGGCTTTTGTATTGCAAGCCTTTTCTAGAATTGTAAATATTTCATTATGTAAATTCAAACGTATCGACTTGGATTGTAGACGGGCCCTAGTGGCCATTAAGTACACTGTTTGGAGGCGTTCGCTGCATTGTGTTATGCTGGTCAGCAGCCTTTTCCCACCGTCTCCTTACTGCTCAGTCGAGGCTGTGAACATGCTCTTCGATTTTCTACGCTAGAACAAGGCATGGTGCAGCCATTTGGCGTGATTCGGTGACTGCTTTAAAACGTTCTTGCTTCTGTAATCCTGAACTTTCAAGCAGATTTTATGTTCTTGGCTTCACATCTGCTTCAATTTCAGTTTCATGAAGTTGAAGCTCATTTGACCCCTTCAGGTGGCTCTGAGCCCAGTGTGACACCTGCTCTTTGGTGTAGTATTGAGATTGGTCATGGTATTTTGATCCTTTTAAAATTATTGTATGTCAGCATTCAGCTGGAGGAACCCAAAACCTCGTGTGACGGATGTTTCATCACATCTGTACTTCAGAACTTGTTGCCAAAACATTTAGATTAGAGGTGCTCCTGAAACTGAGGGATTGATAAGTCTTATCAATTGAACGTGAGGTAAAGGCCCTGCAGGGACAAGCGGGCACATGGCACCTTACATTGACGGCAGGAGCCTCGCAACGCCACAGCCGGGGCCCTGTTTGTGCTCGTGTGTAACCGGCTGATTGGTCATTGGAGAAGAGAACTGAAGGTGATCAGCATAATGCTCAGACTTCCCTGTCATCATTAACAAAAAATGACGGAATATCTAATATTGACCCCAAAGGTTTAATGTGAGAATTCTTTCTCAAAGTTACTCTGATCGGTAAGTGCCCTTTTCAGCATGTTTGGAATTCACAAATTCAGTTAAGTAATGAAAGTGACTATGCCCGTAATTTGTTTCGTGGGTGGTTGATAACTGCATTCTGACACATGGTGTCTTGCTTGGTTGATGATCACAGTGCCTCAGCTGGCTTCTTCCCTCTCATCATAGTCTTCTGATCTTAGGGTGTTTTTTTCTTCCTCCTTCATTGGTTTCATTTTCACTTTTTCTGTTCTTTCTTTTGCCTTCTGACATATATTTTTTTTGATTGCTGAAGTATAGTTGACATGCAATATTTTATTAGTTTCAAGTGTACAACATAGTGATTCAGTATTTACATACGTTACAGAGTGATCCCCCTGGTAAGACTGGTAGCCATCTGTCATCATACAAAGTTATTACAATATTGTTGACTGTATTCCCTATGTTGTACGTTACATCCCCACGACTCACTGACCTGAGGACTGGACGTTTGTACCTCTTAATCCCCTTCACCTATCTCACCCTTCCCCACAACCCCCTCCGCTCTGGCAACCCCCCATTTGTTCTCTGTATGGGTGAGTCTGTTTCTGTTTTGTTTTGTTTATTCACTAGATTTCACTAGATTTCATACAATATTATTCTTTGTATGTCTGAGTTTTTTCACTTAGCATAATGCCCTCTAGATCCATCCATGTTGTCACAAATGGCAAGCTTTCATTCTTTTTTATGGCTGAGTAATATTCCTTGTTTATGTTTATACACCACATCTTCTTTATCCATTCATCTATTGATGGACTCTTAGGTTGCAACATCACTAATCATCAGGAAATGCAAATCAAAACCACAATGAGACATCACCTTACACCTGTTAGAATGGCTGTCATCAAAAAGACAAGAAATAAGAAGTGTTGGCGCAGATGTGGAGAAAAGAATGCACTGTTGTGGGAGTGTAAATTGGTGTAGCCACTGTGGAAAACAGTATGGAGTTTCCTTGAGGAATGAAAAATAGAACTAGCCGTATGATCCAGTGATTCCACTCTGACTTTTTTTTAAATTACATTAAATCAAGACAACTTGCAGAACTTCCCTGCCCCTTTATTAATTCTAAAAGCAGGTAACTCCAAAGTAAATGGTACAGCTGTGATCTGGTGGACAAGGATGTCTTTATGCTAAAACTTCCCCGCCTGTATCCTTGTGTGTCTGGGAAGAGCAGGGTGTGCAGTGCTGAACAGGGAGGAGCTGTCAGCAGCGGCTCTGGAGGCAGCTCCCCCCAGCGCCCTGCCGCCCCCCTCTCGGGAGAAGGCTGCCGTCCTCCTTGGTCCTTGGCACGCAGTGCCGGTTTTCCGTAGTGCTGCAGCGTTGAGCTTCTTAGTGCTTTGTTAGAAAGAGAATTGGTTCTGGTTAAACATGTTGTCTGAAACAACACTTATTTATATTACTCAGATGTATATTTTTATGTCTTGCTGCTGTAGTGTTTTCGTTTTATTTCCCCTGTGAAAATATCTGAGTGAGTAGGCAATTTCTGTTTGGAAATGAATCTTTTGTAGAAAGTGAGGTATGTTTAAGTCTTTATTACTTAAGAAAAGTAAAGGATTTATTCTATATAAGAAATGACAACTATCAAGATAATCACTGTTAAATATTTTTAAGATTAAAAAATGTTACTTAAGAGTATCAATATCAATACCTTTTGCTTTAGAAAACCAAATTTCACTCCTAACTCCTAATTGCCTCTTGATTTTTTCTTCAGGGTATGACAAGGCAGCAAAGATTGCTAAGACGGCACACAAGAATGGGTCAACCTTAAAGGCAACTGCCGTGGAGCTTGGCTATCTCACGGCGGAGCAGTTTGATGAGTGGGTAAAGCCCAAGGACATGCTGGGTCCACAGTGATGTCAGTGAATTTGTAATAAAAATAATGTATGAGATAAAAAATGAACCAGACTCCTTACAGTTCTTAAACAATCATGGATTAGTTCGAAAGGGAACTACTGTTGAACTTGACTGTCTCCAGCAGAGCAGTTTTGTCCGTGTATAAAACCCAGGACGCGCTAGATGCCCAGGGACTTTAAAAAGTGTACAATGAAATAATTAAATTGTATAGAATCAAAAAGAAAATGGACTCATTTTCTTTTATGCTAATTGACTTGTATTACACTTGACTCTCTGGTTTTTGTGTACATCATTTCATATGTTTTATAAAAGAGCCAGATCAATTTTTCAAGAGTTTTTAATTTTTTTGGTAGGTAGTGTTTTAAAAAATTTCCCTGTAGTAAAAAAGTATTTATCTCATTCCCAAATCATGTCATCAGATATGTTTTACTTTCCTAAAGTAAGCTGAGCAAGCACTTGCCCTTCTGAGTGGGGATGTCAGTGTGTGCGTGTGTGCACGCATGTACGTGTACATATATCCAGTAGGAAATAAGATAGGTGAAAAAATTAGGACCGATATATTCTATGTGCTGATTACACACATACCTCCTGACCTTATTCCAATTATCGTAGAAAGGCTGGAAAGACTTTGGGTTGGTTAAGAATATAGGATGTGGATTGGAAAGGACCAGGGGAGCCTGAAGCTTGGAGAGAAAGGAAGGGTGTCATGAAAGTGAGCCTTGCTCATCATCTCTGTGTGCGCCAGTGCCAGGGCTTTTCAGCGGGAATTCATTCCACTCAACCTCAGGGCATTTGAATCGCAGGGGATATCCAGGCTAGGTTGATCCAAACCAAGCTAAAGTAGAACCAGCTTCGACTGTGTAAGGAGTTGGGACGATGCGGTTTGTTCTTTTGCCCCCTTCCACATATACAATAAATAACAGAACCATGGAGAGATTCCTACTGCTAAAGCATCTCCTCTAGAAGTAGTGCCCTACAAGTTTGTTTAAAAAAATGGGATGCTTACCCCTGATATTTACTCTTGGAAGATGTCGCATTGACACCAACTCCTTGTGGTCTTTGGAAGGTAGCAAGCATATATAGCATTTAACAGCATAGTTAAAACAAAAGTTCTAGAAACATTGCGCTGAAAGATGAAATTATTCTTATAACTAACCTCTTAAGCTTAAATGGGCACTCTTTTTTACTTACAAAGAGTTTCGAACATTTTTGGGGTAATTGTGCAGCCTGTAGGATCTCATCTGTAGACCTCGCAATATTGCTTTTGCTAGTGTTTTTCCTGTGGTGGTGATGGGGTGTATGTGCAATTTGTTTTACCAGAAAGCATGCTTTCCCTTAGCCTATTTTGTTTAAAAAAAGATTTTTATTGGGAGAAATCATAAAATCAGATTGGTTGGCACTGCCGGGAACACAACCACCGACTGGGCCACTTCAGTAGTTCTGGAGCTTGATGCCACTGGATGTTTTGCCTTAGCAGGCAGCCTCAGCCTGAACAGGCTGTCATTGGAGGGCTCAATGGGAGATGCCACCGCTTAGGTGATAAAGATAGCAGCAGATGAAGTTCGCGCCTGCACCAGTCTCTGCGCAGCTGTCGACTGCGTCCTGGCGTGCTAAAAGCCGTCAGTGAGTCCTTGGAGCTGACAGTTGTCTGATGTTGGTGAAGTAAACGGCGCTTTACGATGTCATCCTAAATAAGGGTTTGAGAATTTCCCATTGGAGGGTTGTCCTGAAAGTCAGCTTCCATGTTTTTACACTGGGGGCATTTTGGTCTCCCAGGGGCCATTTGACAATGTCTAGAGACAGTTTTGATTATGACAATTGGGGAAGGGGTGCTATTAGCATCTAGTGGGTGGAGGCCAGAGATGTTGCTAAGCATCCTGTAATGCACAGGACAGCCCCCACAACAAAGAATTTTCCAGCCCAGGATGTCAATAGTGCCGAGATTGAGAAACTTAAACCCAGAAAGTGTTATCTCTGGAGATGCTCACCATTTAGTTAGGCTCCTACCTGCTTGTATGCGTGTGTGTCGTGGAGTTACAGTGACTTTATTGATTGAAACCACAAGGTGTCTTAGATGTGAGCATGAACAGAGAAGTTTTAATGAAACATTGATTGATCACAGTGCTCATACCTTGGAATGACCTGTTCTCAGCAATATATCCAAAGATTCGTGCTGGATAAACATGAAGAGAGTCAAGGACTTGGAAAAACATCAGGTAAATATGTTTAAGATGGACACAAAAACAATCCTTCAGTCCCTGTGAGCAAACATGTAGAAGGACAAGAGGCTTTCTTGAGCCAACACACTTCAGAGGAAGAAAGTTATGGGACTTAGGAACTCATGTAAGTCTGAAACTACCCTCAGCTTGACACACAGAAGCGGCAGGGAAATTCATAGAAAGCCACAGGTCAAATTTACTCATTTAACTGTCTAGTTTGGTTGATGGAAAAAATATCTATTTATAAAAATTATGAGAATATTTCATACTCAAACATTTTAAAGATCATGCTGTTGAATATGGCAATGCCATACCTTTCTCTTCACTGTCCTTTTGGTCTGTAACTACAGCAGCAAGAAATCTGGAAGAGACAAGTTTAATGTTTTCCAAAAATAAGGATAAGATTAAAACTGGTAAACTAAAGCGAATTACAGTCATGTGTCACTTAACGACAGGGATACATTCTGAGAAATGAGTTATTAGATGATTTTGTCGTGCAAACATCAGAGTGTGTGCTTACACAGACCTAGATGGGATAGCCTACTGCACGCCTAGGCTGTATGTTATTACTCTGATGGGACCACTGTCATATGTGGTTTGTCATTGAAGGAAACTTGGTTACACAGCACATGACTAGTCTGGGTTTTTTTTAAAGCACATTCATTTAAATTGGCCATTTAGCAACTGGCTTTTGAGCAACTGACCTGGAGCTGCTACTACCTGCCATCTGGGTGAGGAGAAAGAAGCTGCTGATTATTGTCCCCTGTTTGTGATGTCAGGAAGCAGAGCATTGAGATCACAAAACACCAGTGTGGAGCCAGGCATCTGAGGCCACTGTGTGGGTATCTTCTGATGGTCCTGGAGACGCCTGCTGACACTTCACTCTGCTCTTTGGGGCTTTCCCCAGAAGACTGTGGGATGGACCCCAGCCTAGGGGATGCTAAGATGAATACCAAAAGAGCTCATTTCATTCATCTGCCGTGTTAGCATCAAACATCTACTCAAGCCTTGAAACCTGAGAAGGAGAAGCCCTCTGTCCCTAGGATTAAGGGATAGGGGGAATGAAATAGATTTCCTGTATCAAACATTGCACTCTAGTAGATGAGCCTCCTCTTTAAGAAGCTGTCTTCAAGTGTGCTTAATTTTGCCTCAATCGGGTAAAAGAATTTAGAGTTCTTGAGAGCTACATGTTTTCATCAGTAACTCAGGGCTATCCATCATGTCAAGACACTTAAACAGAGGTGAGATTTGAAGCTGTGAAAGAGAATGACCAAGGAAGAGGCAGAAGGAAAATGAGAGGTAACCACTGAAGGAGATAGACGTGGTCATGGAGGTTCAGTTGGAGCGGCTCATGCTCTAGACACAAAGGGCGGAGAGGGAGAAGCTGGTAGATCCGGTGAGTTCAATTCTGCCCCTGCTGCCTACTAGTTACGTTTCTGGCCACTGCTGTATGTCTAAACTCAATTCCTTATCCTTAAAGTAGAGCAACTGATACATATTTCAGACTTATATTCCAAATTCACATGTATATATGAAGTACCCAGCACAGCGCCTGCCTCAGTTAGCTGTCTCAGTTTCATTCCCTGAAGAGAATGGGCAAAAAGGCCAAATGCTGAACAGATTTTAAAACGATGAGACTCAGGTAAATTGGATTAGGCTGTTCTTTCCTTCAAGAGTGTTCTGCTGTGTGATTTATCATCCCGAACTGGAACACTTTGAAGAATGAAAGACGGTGCTAAAATAGTTAAAATTGTTTGATGTTTGAAATGTTTATTGACCAAAAAATTGTTTTTATTATATTGTTGGACCTACAACTAGTGCTACTCAAAAGCTAATTTCAAAAATGGAATCTTCTCTGGGGCCAGCTCAGTGGTGTAGTGGTTAATTTCATGCGCTCCACTTTGGCGGCCCAGGGTTTTTGCTGGTTCTGGTCTGGGTATGGACCTAGCACCACTCGTCAAGCCATGCTGTGGCAGCGTCCCACATAAAATAGAGGAAGACTGGCACAGATGTTAGCTCAGTGACAGTCTTCCTCTCACACACACACACACACACACACAGAAGTTTCTCCAAAATAATGAAATCTTAAATATGTGTGTGTACATTAAAAAGGAAAAATTTTAAAACTGATTGAACATAAATATTAACAGAAGCAGAATAATTACTTTTGGGACATATTCAGATAATTCAGTTTCGTATTATTATGTGTCTGTAAGAGTGTCACTTGTATTTTTCTAAAGAATGTATTTTTTTTTCCAACGGGATCTTGTTTTCAATTTTTCCATGAAGTTGCCTGTAATCTTCTTTAAAATTGCATTTATGGTTAGTAAATGTGGAATTTTGACATTTTCAGTTGACACGTTGTAGACTACAGTTGTGTGTTGCTTAGTGACGGGCTACATTCAGAGAAAAGCTTCATTAGGCAATTTCATCATTGTGTGAATATCATACGTTGTACTTAGACAAACCTAGATGGTATAGCATACTACACGTCTAGGCTAGATGATGGTAATCTTACAGAACCCCTGTCATACTTGCGGTCTGTTGTTAACTAAAATGTTGCTCTGCAGTGCATGACTGGGTAATATTTTTAGTTGAGCGATTAGTCTCTACAGCTACTGGTGTATTTCATGAGCTCGGAGCAAATTCTGCTAAATGAAAGATGCTTTCAATGCTATTTTTTTTTGTATTGACGTATGTAAATATTTTAACCCAATAGTCTCTCTCTTTTGCCTCCATTCAGGCTAACTTCATTTGACAAATATTTTTGAAAAACAAAACTTGTCAACTTGGTTGTTTTTATTCATGATTTGTTTCCATATTTAGATGCTGCAAAATAATAGGATTTCTCAATTCATTTTCTTCCAAAGCAGACTTTTAAATTTGCTAAAATTTAAGTAGGAATTTCACCAAAACATTTTTTCTCCAAAGTTGAGATACTCCAGGTTAAATCATGCGTAATTTGAGCTGTCATCATTTAATTTGCTTAGTTCTCCTGTTTTCTTGGGACAAATTTCAGTGTCTGCAAGCTTTGTTTTCAATCCTTGCAATTCAGATGAAAAAGCTAAAGTCTTGAAGTCGTTGGTGCTCTATTCATCAAATACCTGATTGAAGATTTCCACCTGTACTAGTTTCCTGTGGCTGCTGTAACAAATTACTGCACATTTGGTGGCTTAAAACACAGAATTTATTCTCCTGCAGTTCTGGAGGCCAGAAGTCTGAAATCTGTTTCACTGGGCCGAAGTCAAGTGTCCACGGGGCCACGCCCCTCTGCCATGCCCCTCTGGAGACTAGGGCAGAATCTTTTCTCGCTCTTTCAGCTTCTGGTGGTTGCCAGCAACCCTTGGCCTCTGGCTGCATCACTCTCATCTCTAATCCCATGGTCACAATGCCTCTTCCTCTTCTGCCTGTGTCAAATTTCCCTCTGCCTCTCTTGGAAGAACAAAGATACACGTGACTGCATTTAGGACCCAACTGGATAATCCAGGACAAGCTGGGCAAAACAAGATCCTCAATTTAAACAGATCTGCAAAGTCCTTTGTTGCCGTATAAAGTAACGTTCACAAGTTCTAGGCATTAGGACCTAGATATCTTTGGCAGCCAGTAGTGAGCCTACACAAGATAATAGTGAACAAAATGCAATGAAAATTTCGAAGATGTGTTCACGAAAAGTTCAATTCCACTGTAGGACACAGAGGATGATGTATGGAGTAATTCTTTAAAAGCTTGAGCAAATGTGTGCGCCAACTTTTTTTCAATGTGATAATCACAAAAATTTTTTTTTCTGTTACCCTGATGTTGTATATAAAAATAAACATTTTGACAAGGACATCTATTTCAATTGAGAAAATAGCATGGCTTGTTTGAATTGTGTCTGGATCACAGCCGGTTTCAAGTATACTTTTCCTTCACAGGCTTCTTAATTTAGTGAAAATAAGAACCACAACACTGTGTTCCACCAAAATAGGTATCCATATTACTTCAAGATCAAATAATTTTATCTTCAATGGTGGACTTTTCAGTAGCATTTACAATTGTATTGGTGATTCTCTTTTACCTCCAAATCTCAACAAAAGGAACTTCCAATTATTATTGGAAACTGATTTTCTATTTGAAACATCTTGATGACTGATACAAAGATTTCACTCTTCTTCTGTTAATGAATCCAACATTGTGGCTTCACTTTTTTTTAAAGACCACTTTTTTAGAGCAGTTTTAGGTTCACAGGAAAACTGAGTGGAAGTTACAGAAATTTCCCATATATCCCCTGCCCCCCCACTCCCACACTCTCCCACATTATAACATCCCCACCAAAGTGGTACATTTGTTACATTCGATGATCCTACACTGACACATCATCATCACTCAGAGGCCGTAGTTTACACTAGGGTTCACTCTTCGTGGTGTACCTTCTACGAGTTTAGAAAAATGTATAATGACACCTGTTGTAGCTTCACTTTTTGTACATACTCAAGAAAACTTGCAAGCAGAAACAATGAAATTCTTTTAGTAGAGTAGGCATTGAACCTAAATTAAAAAGTCATGCTTCACAGAGGGATATGGAAATGCAGATGCACTTTCTGTAGCTGCATATTTCAACCTGTCATCTTCCAGCACTGTCTCTTAAAGTAACTGTTCGTTTTTGAAATAGATGCTGAAGCTTCTCCAGCAGATTTGTGCCTTCTGTTTTCACATAGTCAGTGATATCCCCGGGGGGTATGTGAAATGTGAAAGCACCAGGAAGCGTTGATTTTGGGATTACAAATACATTTTAGCCAGTACGTGAATTAGCAAATACAGAATCCGCAAATAATGAGGACTGGCTGTATTACAAAACTCTTTTCCAACAAGTACAGATTAATAATGCTGCTAGTAGCAATTGCATGAGGATACTTTCAGCAAACAGCATTGTTTCAAAAACTTGCTGAACTAACAGGTTTCTTTTTTAAAGTTACCTCATTGTTTTAGTTTGAATTTCTCTGATTGCTACTGTACTATTTTTTTGTGCATTTATTAATCTATTTTTCCATAAATTTTTTGTTTCTGAACTTTGTTCATTTTTCTATTGGAGTTTAGTGTTTTCCTGTCAATTTGAATGAGCTTTGTATATGTCAAATTTATTTACCCTTTGACATATTTTATGTAAATATTTTTTCCCAGTTTTTTGTTTGCATTGTAGCTAGGTTGCAGAATGTAGGAATTTTTCATTTTTTATGGAGTTGTCAAATCTATCAGCTTTTCCCTTAGGCTCTTTCAAGTATTTGGAAACAAAGGAAAAAGGCAGGGCTATCATCAGAGACAAAGCGAGTCCAGGGAAGTTTCATTCGTTTATTTTCATTTCCTCCTCTCTCCTGCCCTTCTTCCCTCCCTCTCTTTTTCCCTCCCTCCCCCTCATTCATTCCTTCTTCCTTCCTCCCTTTCTTCCTCCCTCCTTCCTTCCCTTCTTTTTTAAGATGTTAGAACTTGAACATTTTATTGACAGAGAAATAGATTTGAAAAGAGACCACAGATACAAGAGAAAGGGTGCTGGAGGGAGTAACGTCCCAGAAGAAGCAAGAATGAATGTCATGCAGAGTTTAGATTTGGCAAGAAATAGGGCACTTTGTATTTTAAGCTGAGGGTGCTGAAGTGAGGAGCAGTGAAGTGACCTACGGAGAGGGGTCTTACCTGTTCTGGAGTTTCTGTTCCTCAGAGAGCCTGGAGCACGCGGTTGATGGGCGCTCAACTGTCAGGAGTTGAAGATTGGAGTGTATAGTGTGTAACCAAAGACTCTATTGTCAGACCACATTTTTCTTTTAATTTCAGCTTATTGAGGTATAACACATTTTTTGGAATACAATGAGCTTTTTCTTTCTTTGAGTTCTACGCCTTACCAAGTACATATTTGAAAGAATATTTTGCTGATTTAAACAGTACAACAGATCCAACGTCTTTAGGTCATCGAAATGAAGAGCCTTGATCTCAATTGCTATCCTCTAAAATTTTCTGCAGAAACCAAGAATGAAAGGAAAAGGCTGCTATTTAGGCTGTGCCTACTCAGTAGCAGAAAGTCAGCTGCCTTCCCAGTCAGAGACTCGCTTACAGGACTTTAATTTTGTATCGCAGACTGAAGTGCTGAGAAAACCACCACCCAGAATTCTGTGGATCAAGCCAGATTGATGTATCCCATCAACCAGATTCTATCCCGTGTACAGGGAGGATGGAAAAGGCTTCTTTAAAGGGAACTTGTGTGTTCTTGCGATCATCAAACCCACCAGCAAGGAGGATGGAAATAGTCACTTTCTCACAACAGTAGCTACAGATGTGTTAATTCTAGTTAAAGCCATTCCAAACACATTCCACGATTTTTACAAGGTGAGAAGTGCTTTATAAGCAAGTAATTCAGTAGAAAATTGTTTCTTTGTTTTTTTAATCATTGATGCATTAATCAAGAAAATTACCGATAGAATTGATGAACTCTTGATTTTGGATTAGGTAACTATATAAGGTTCTGTTTTATATAAGAGTAGACACAAAATAAAAATACAGGTTTAGATTTACACTCTGTAGTCTTCTTTTTTGGGGGGGGTATTTAAACTGACTACACTTTTTATACCAATATAATCTTAAATGAAATAGGATAAACTTTCATTCTACTGGGATGAGATTATGATAAACTAAATTCTAATTTTAATCATCTTTCAGTCAAGTTTATACTTATAATTATTTTGATTCAATTTAGTTAGCATATTTTTTGGCATCCTTTTTTATTAAAGCCCAAGAATAATTCTTCAGGGACTGAATTACAGAATACCTTGCCAAAATGTGGCTTTTGATTACAATATTTATCTTGTATATCAAATTACAGATAGATTTGAACAAAAAGCAACTGAAATAGTGTGTAACAGTGATTCTCACCCTGGCAGGTGGGGAGAGGGGCAGCACATTGGAATCTCTTTGGAAACTTTTAAAATATATCAATGTCTGACTCCATCCTTCTTGAGTTAAATCAGAATTTCTGAGGGAAGGACCAGGCAGTGGCATTTTTTTGTAAAAAGCTTCCCAAGTGACTTTTATGTGTAGCCAGGACTGGAGACAACCCATCTGTGTAATGCAATGGTAATTTTTCAATACATGAATGAGTAATTCACTACATTCTAGACAGAATGATAATCATTTTTAATACGTCTAAATTTCTAGTACATTGCATTTTTCTTGTTATGAAGCTGTCTAGATCATCTGGACAAGATTCCACATTATCAGTCACTTCTGTTCTTTTAAATTCTCTAGTTATTTCTTTTGTATTTCCTTGAAGTCTTAAAGGACTTTGATTATTAAGGGAGAAAATTTTGTTGCCGTTTTCTCTTCTTAGTGATCAAACACTTTCCAAAGGCAATTTTTCTGTATTACTTACAACCTTGTGATGAGAATAGTAAGATCACAGTTTCTGGGAATTTTGTGATATTTTCCCCAAATAAAAAGCCCACCCCCCACATACACTTAACACTATTGTCTTTGAGTATTCTGATTGTAACTTTAGCAATGTTTGACTTCATACTTTCATAATTGTTACATGTAATTTTATTGATATTGACTATCCTTTCAACACTCCCCAATCATAAATGAACATGTATTCCAGAAAATCATCCTAATTTTATAGGCACAAAAACTAAGCCACAGTAAATATATCATGTAATATTTCCTCATTCTATATAACTCTCCCCGTCACAGGATCATAGTAGTTAAACCTGAGCTGAAAACCACAAATAGTGTCTAGGTTGCTTTGGTTAAATCATGGAACTTTTCTATTTCTCAATTTTTTGAACTGAAAAATTGATCAAAGTCTTCCTCTCATCTAACTTCAGTCCATTTTTCCAGCTATTTTACTAGCATCCTAGTGTTTGCCTCACTGACCATCACTATTTTTATTAAGCTTTTTATTTTGAACTGTTCTATTTTTTATTTTTTTACTTTTTTTTAAGATTGGCACCTGAACTAACAACTGTTGCCAATCTTTTTTTTTTTTTTTGCCCCTGCTTTTTTACTCCCCATATCCCCCCAGTATATAGTTGTATACTTTAGTTGTAGGTCCTTCTAGTTGTGGTATGTGGGACGCCGCCTCACTGTGGCCTGATGAGTGGTGCTGTGTCCGCGCCCAGGATGTGGGCCAGGGAAACCCTGGGCCGCAGAAGTGGAGCATGCGAACTTAACCACTCGGCCACGGGGCCGGCTCCCTATTTTGAACTATTTTAGACACAGAAAAGTTGGGAAAATAGTACAAAAATTTCATTATATCTCTTACCCTGCTTCCCCTAATGTTAACATCTTATATAACCATGGTACGATGATCAAGAACAGGAAGTTAACATTGGTACAATATTACTAACTAAAGTCTTTTTCTCAAATCTCAAATCTCACTGTTTTGTCCACTATTATCCTTCAGCTGTTTCAGGATCCTATCTGACGTCCCAAATTGCATTTAGTTGTCAACTCTCTCTAGTCTCTTCTAGTCTGTAACAGTTTCTCAATTCTTCCTTAGCTTTTATGACCTTGATATTCTTACAGAGTATTGATCAGTTATTGTACAGGGTGTTCCTCGATTGGATTCTTCTGATATTTTTTCATGATTGGAATGAAGTTATGCATTTTTGGAATGAACAGCACAGAAATGAGCTGGAGTTCTTTTCGGTGCGCCAGGATGCTTCATGCTGTCTTTATCTTATTAGCAATGATGTTCACCTTGGTCATTTGGTTAAGTTGGAGCCTGCCAGGTTTCTCTGCTGTGAACTTATTCTTTCTCCCCTTGTAGTTAGGAAGTATCTTGGGGAGATATGTTGAAACTCTGCAAATCTTATTCTCAAACTTTCACTCACTAATTTTTCCCTCCATGGTGGGTTTTATCTGCAACAGTTATTATCGTGGTATTTGCTTAACGGTGATTCTCTATTTTTTTCTTCCCTAATACATTAATATACACATATTTCCTCATACATATGTATATTAATTGGAATTCTACTGTAAAGAAAAGTTGTTTCTTTCCCCCATTTATTTGGTTATTTTATTATTTATTTATAACAGTATGGAATTATGAATATTTGTTTTATTCTATGTGTTAAAATCCCTAATATTTATTTTGTGACTCAGTTCGGTCTAAATTCGGCCATTCGGTTTGGTCCTTGTGTTTTTATGAGACGCTCCCATTTTTTGGGGGGTGTTTCCTTACTTTTCTGGCACCTCAAGATGTTCTTCATTTTCTACCACTTGATCTTCAAATATTTCTATGATGAGCTAAGGCCGATCCTATGAGGGCAAAGTGTTAACTCTGAAGTGGGAAATTGATGAGTTAACGTGGCTGCTAATTATCTTCTCCGTGAATTAGTTCACTTCTATGTTACAACCAACACAATTGTAACGTGAGAATTGCCTGCACCTCAGTGAAGCCAGAGTCACATAATACTGGTGGGTAGACGAATATTGTCAAATGCCACCCATAAATGAAAAATAACAACTGGAATCACATCTAGCTTATGGGATTGTGTGTATGGTGTATGTGCTTCCAAATGAACCCAAGAATACTTCAGATTATTATAGGGGGTTCAAGGGATTTGTGGGTTGGTCAAGGAAAGACATGACCACAAGGTGGTGGTAGCACACACAAGCTTTGTTGGGTCACTAACAGATTGGCAGGAGCAGGACGTCCCTCACAATGTGAGGCCTTCCAGAGGCTAAGGTTCAGGGGGCCACCATCCAGAAGGGGAGGAGGGCAAGGGAACTCCCAGGGGAGAGGGGACTCGGAGAGGGGCTTATGTGTCCAGGTGAAGCCACTCGGCAGCACAGCAGGAATCTGTGAGTCAGAGATCTCCAAAGGGCAGCAGCAGCTTCAGCTCTTCATCTCATCTAGTGCTGGCAGATGTTGAGCACAGTTTCACAGCGTACACAGACAGGCAAGCTCTAAATGGCTAAAAATTGCTTTTTTGGACTATGTTTAAAGCAATTTTATGGGTAAAAATTTGAGTTTGGTGCTGACAGGCTTTTGAACCAAGAGGTGTTTGCCTGTAGTGAAGAAAAAAACAACCCACGGACCAATACATGAAGCCATCTTTGGTTCATTTATGTAATGAACAGAAAGTAGTTCTGTGCTCTCCTCATGCTACATGAACTCTCAGAGTGACTAACACAATGAACGATTGTTGAGGGTGAGCTGGAGGGATAAGCAACTTGTCAATAGCTGACATAAGATGAGTAATGGATGACAGATTTGTGCCTAGAGATAAAGTACCAGACAGAAAAAGACCAGTTGGAATCAATCCCCAATGCCATACTGACACTTTAGGGGAAGACAGGAATAGAGTGAGTTAATACTTATAAAAAAATTAATGAGATGAAAGACCATGAGGGTGCTATGTGGATGACTCTAGCCAGCATATTTTATGCAATAAGAATGATATGCTTTTAGCATGGGGCTACTGCAATAGTAACAGTTTAAACTGGGAGAAAATGGTGTACATCCAATGAGAAGCTGAAGATGGCATGCAATTCGTGTATGTTTCCGAGGGCGCCTTGGGGAGAATCTGAAATGAAACGTGGTGGAGTGGACAGAGCTGGACTTGGAGGCCAAAGTCTTCAGATCCTGACACTGCGGCTTGCTTGTCCCGTGACCCTAAGTAGAGGACTTAACTTTGTAAAGCCAGTTTCCTTTGCAAAATGGGAGTAGAACTTTCTGACTCATAAGTTGTTGTTTGTGCTGAAATAAGTCCCAGAAAGGAATTACTACCAAGGATGACCTTCTAAAAATTGTCCGTGGTTCATGTGGTGACAGAGTAGGTGGTCACCCTACCTGACGTGATTCAAAAGGCAGGGAACAGTCACTCTACAACGCTGAGCTGAAGACCTACTACGTTATAATGCTCCATGAAGACAGGGACCATGTGTAGTTTTTCTACCTCTGGATATTCAACATCTTACACAGTACCTGGCACATAGCAAGTAATTCATAAATATTTGTTGATCAAATATAGTATTTGAACCACCTTTTTTGAGAAAACCTTGATTCTAGGCAACAGTCCCTGATAAATGCAAACATCATCTATTAAATCATTAATGTGTTGGCTTATAGTAATCAGTCAAATTAGCTTCAGCCACATAGCAGTACCCTATGGGAATGGGACATAGTTTTGATGGAAGGAGGTCAAGAGCATGGGATGCTGCCAACTAAGGGAGGCAGGGCTAAGGTGTTGGGGCAGATAGTTGCTGAGCAGCCAGTAGGGAGCAGAGGAGGATAAATGCATTGCCAGAGGAACGCTTGGAAGGTTTATGAAAACAGCCACTTAAAGCAAATGTGGACCGTTTCTCAGGGATGAATTCTGTGCCTATGCAGCTTTTAATGTGTTTGAGTCTCTATCTTACTGGGGACACGATATTATGGAGTTAATCGTATCTTGAGCATGGTTAGTATTTCCTAGAGGTGCAATCAGAAAGGAATAGACATCCATTTTTGCAGATCCCACAACCCAGTTATCTCCGAAGTGTAGAACTCTGAAGGCCAATATGCACAGAGAGAAGCACAGGAAAAGGACAGAGGAGTGGGCGGAGGGGAAGAGAAGTGACAGACACATGGGTTGAATGAAGAAAGTGGGGAGCAGGGAAAAATGAGGAATAGAAAGGAAAAAATGGCATGCTACCAGGCCTGAGAGCTGCATGCCGTTTGTTTCCCAAGCTGCATTTGGGAGCCTCATGCCACACCTCACTTTCCTGGCACAGGCCCGAGGCCTCAGATAGCGGTTTTTCTATCATTCCCAGCCACAATCGCCACTCAGACTGCCTTTGAAAGGTACTCATCTGCT
This sequence comes from Equus quagga, assembly GCF_021613505.1. Classification (NCBI taxonomy): domain Eukaryota; kingdom Metazoa; phylum Chordata; class Mammalia; order Perissodactyla; family Equidae; genus Equus; species Equus quagga. Next base: position 35,557,135 of record NC_060278.1, read on the forward strand.
TCTCCAATGTTTTTCCTACAGAAAGAAGTCGTTAGAATCTGAATACTATTGTGTGTCTCCACCACCAAAAAGAACATTTATCAAGAGTAATTAGGCAAATTGAGGGTATGAACCCCAGAAGAAACAATGTATTTTGACAAGAAAAATTGGTTGGCAAATGTTAAGGTTTTTATGAGTAATCAAGATGATTCTTTAAGTAATTATAATTTGTTCTATACCCTGTCATGGTTGTTTTGATTTGTGGCTTTTATCAGTGAATAAAGTTATTTAGTTTTCCTTATTTTTAGGAAGACTCACAGTATTGAAATACGTCAAATGCCAATGATGTTAGATTTCTTGAATATTTTCCCTTTTTTAGTGCCTGATGAGTCATTGGACTATCATTCCATCCCAGGAACATTACGGTGACACCAGTCTTAGTCACGAAACCATTGCTGTGGCAGGGGGCGGGGAGCAGGATATGGGAAGAAGTCTACACAATGAGAAGAATCTGGTTTAATCTTAAAGTTGGAATTATTACCTACATTTTTAAAGCAAATTTATTTTAAGGTAGATTTCCAAATCTCCAATTGCTCAGCTGCCCTATTATCATTCTGTGCCCAGAGGCACGAAGTCTTGGGTTTCGGGGATATGCAATTTGGAGGCTATAGCTTCACAATTCAATACTCTTTTCAGCAGCATGAGGAATGGGGTTTGGAGGATTACCCTACAGGAAGGTTCAGTGTAGTCATTGAAAGTAAGCTTCATGTCACCACAGAAGCATAAGGCTGGAGCACATCTAAAGGCGAGCAGGTTCAACCTCTCACTGAAATATAAAGCTCGTAGTAACGAGGCTCTTAGAAACTTTCCCACGGAGGAGACAAACACCAAATGTTTGTTGATTAGTAAAGTATTTGGGTTAGTAAAGCATTGCATACTATTGAAAAATCTAAACAGAAAAGCTGTTTTCAAACATGATAAATAGGTCAAAGAGTTCTTCTGTAAGAAGTAAGACAGCTTCCCTTGTCATGATATAATGCATCAAAATATTGGGACTTTGGCTTTTCAGTGGGAAAATGAATTACAAGTGGAAAATCTAGCAGTACTGACTTTGGTTTTCGCTCCTTGTCAGAACTGGGTGCTCAAGGATTTGATAATGGCCCAGGAAGTTGACTTGAGTGGTAAATGCTATAAACATGTCTCTTTTATTAATAAACAAGTTAGAACTCAAAGAAACTGGTGAGGAGTATCTATGCTTTTTAACAAGCATTCTTTCAACAACAAGTGTTCAACACATACTGTATCTTTGGCTCTTCTTTAGGGCTAAGATTTAGAAGATAATTAAGACAGTCTTAACCTAAAGGATAGAGGATTGCTCAGGGCATCTTGGGAGACAAACACAGTGATGGGAAAATCTCTCTAGCAAATAGCATGTCACACATGTAGCATGAGGGCAGAGGGGAGCAGCGGAGACAACTGCCGCTGGCTCAGGGCCAGGCCCTGCCACCATATTTTTGAACTTCACTTAAAAAAAAAGATCAGTGAACTCTAATGTAAACTATAGACTTTCAGTGATAATTATATGTTAATTTACATAATTATATGTGTAGAGTCACCGTTATAAAAATGTCCCACTCTACTGGGGGCTGTTAGTAATGGGGGAGGCTATGCATGAGTGAGGGCAGGCCACATATGGGAAATCTCTGTACCTCAAAAATCTTATTTGCTGTGAATCGAAAACTACTCTAAAAAAAGGCTATTAAAAAAGATTAAATAATAAAATATCTACTATAATTTCGGTTCTTTTACTTCCTCTCATATACCTAAATCATAATTTATTAATTAAAAACTATTATTATTATCTCAAACAGAATTACTAACATATACATATATTTGACACATAACATTTTGATTCATGGACACTTGAAGCAGCCTGAGAAATAAATCCTATGCTTTTAGTTTCTCCCCTCATCCCTGACCTCTGACTGCATCCGCAGGTGGTGATGGGAAGGAGAAGGTGTGTCCCTTATGGCTTCACTTTTCTCCATGAAGTAGAAGGTCCTCTATCCCATTCTCATGGCTGTAGATTGGTCAAGTCAGATGTCTACGTGGACATTATTTTGAGCTTTGAAATAATGTTATTTTAGGTATTATTTTGTTGCAACATCTCAGTTTTAAGTGGCTTGAGAAGTATGGCCTCTGTGTTTCCCTAGGTGTTCCTATTTCATTGTAATTAGCTAATGCTTTGAATTACTAAACAGCTTTAGAAACAAAGTAAATTCTCATAGAAGCTCTCTAAAAAATAGTTCCATTTTACATAAATCTCATATACAGAGATTGAAAAAGACCCCCAAACAAGGAGATCTAGAAGAAACTGGCCATTTAATCCAGTTGAACAATTAGTCAGTTCTGGCAATCAGTTTGAATTGTTTTTCAAGAAATTGACTGCAGCTGTCAATTGCTTTGGTCTTTTTATAGATATAACATGATGATAAGATAAGGTTTTCTACCTGATTATCTGTATGCATTTCTCTAAATTCTTTCTTTTTTTTGTCTGTAAATTGATTATTTAATGAGCAAATATTATTTTACTTGGTTCTGACTATTAACTGTCAATTTTTTACGATTAATCTAAGTTAGAAGGAGGAAAATTATTCTTTGACTGGTTAGTGATTTAACATTATAAGAAGCTTTTTGGTGCTCAAAAACTCTTATCTAAACCAACATCTTTTACAATGGAGAAAACTGGAATTCATTTTCTTATTAAGATGTTACTTTCATTTTTATTGTTGATGCAAATTTCTGATTCTGATGAAAATTATTTACATTTTTTGTCATTTATTTAAATTATTTTATTTGGAAATTGTTTAAACTTTTATTTTGAAAAATTATAAAAGTAAAATATACAAAGAACTCAAATTTTTTCCTTTGTTGTTGTGAGGAAGATTGTCCCTGAGCTAACATCTGTGCCAGTCTTCCTCTATTTTATGTGGGATGCCGCCACAGTGTGGCTCGATGAGTGGTGCTAGGTCCATGCCTTGGATCTGAAACTGTCAACCCAGAGCCAGTGAAGCAGAACATGCAAACTTAACCACTACACCAAAGGCCAGCCCCTAGAACTCTTAAAATTTAACAATAAACAAACAACCTAGTTAAAAGGTGGGCAAAAGATTTGAGCAGACACCTCAACGAAGAAGATAAACAGATGGCAAATAAGTGTGTGAAAATATGCTCAACATCACACATCAGCAACATTAAGGAATTGCAATTAAAACAACGAGGTACTGTTACCACCTTTCAGAATGGCGGAAATCCAAAACACAGACAACACCAAATGCTGGTGAGGACGTGGAGCAACAGGAACTCTCATTCGTTGCTGGTGGGAATGCAAAATGGTACAGCCAATTTGGAAGACAGTTTGGCAGCTTCTTACAAAACTAAACATACTCTTATCATCAGATTCAGCAGTTTCACTCTTTGGTATTTACACAAATGAGTCAAAAACTATGTCCACATAAAAACCTGCACACAAAGTTTATAGCAGCTTTCCTCATAATTTCCCCAAATTAGAAACAATCAAGATGTCCTTCAGTAGGTGAATGGATAAACAAACTGTGGTACATCCAGACACTGGAATATTGTCCAGCAATAAAAGGAAATGAACTCTCAAGCCATGAACAGACATGGAAGAAACTTAAATGCACATTGTGTGAAAGATGCTACGTGAAAATGAAAGAAGCCAGTCTGAAAAGGCCACATACTGTATGAATCCAACTCTACAACATTCTGGAAAAGACACAACTATGGAGACAGTAAAACAATTAGTGGTTACCAGGGACTCGGAGAGAGGGAGGGAGGAAGGAGTAGGTGGAGTGGAGGCATTTTTAGAGCAGTGGAATTATTCTGTTTGATACTGTAATGGTGCGTGCATGACATAATGAATTTGTCAAAACCCACAGACTGTAAAACACAAAGAATGAACCCTTATGCAAACTGTGGACTTTAGTTAATAATAATGTATCAATATTGGTGCATCAGTTATAACAAATGCCCGACACCAATGCCTAATGTTAATAATAGGAGAAGCTGCAGGCAGAAGAGAGGGGGTGTAGGACAACTCTGTATGTTTTGCTCAATCTTTCCTATAAACCTAAAACTTCTGTAAAAAAGTCTATTAATTAAAAAAATTTAAATATGCAAAAAAGTACAGAATAGAAATGGATTATATGAATGAAGTTTCACAAAGCAAATACTACAGAATCAACAACTATAGAATAAGCGTACCATAAAAGACACCATAGTCTGAACAACTAACTGAAGTAGATGGTCAAGGGGCTGGCCCGGTGGCACCATGGTTAAATTCCCATGTCCTGCTTTGGCTGCCTGGGGTTCGCTGGTTCGGATCCTGGGTGCAGACCTATGCACCACTTGTCCAGCCGTGCTGTGGCAGGTGTCCCACATATAAAGTAGAGGAAGATGGGCACAGATGTTAGTTCAGGGTCAGTCTTCCTCAGCGGAAAAAGAAAAAAGAAGAGGAGGATAGGTAGCAGATGTTAGTTCAGGGCTAATCTTCCTCAAAAAAGTAAAATAAAGTAGATGGTCAAAGCTATTGGGCATGGCACTGTGTTTGGTTTTTGCCTGAGAGCAAGAATGGGATATCCTACCTGGGTGAGCTTCCAACTTATTTTGGAAGACTGGGGATTTCTATTACTGTATTTTATCAATTCTAAGATACTTTTCAAAATATACATCAGCATCTCAAAAATTGGGTGTCTTAAAATTAATGGCATTTTATGATTGGCAACCTTTATTTTTCTTAATGGTACAGAAAATTGATGTTATCTTGAAATTCAGTAAAATATAGTAGCTGCTTCTTTGTAGTCTCTTACAAGAGGACTTTCTCCCCCAACTTAGAAAGAACTGCTCAAGGCTCTAGGAGACCAGGGGCCTGGTTTTGGCTCTGTCATTAACTAGGTGTCGACTTGGGCCACGTCCATTAATTTTTCTAATCCCTGCTTTCATCTTCTGTAAATTGCTAGAAGTTAAAACATCTTTGAGGTTCTGGCTAGCTCAACAGTTGCATTTAGGCCACCTGGTGGAATAGGGCAGTGAAGGTGTCAGAGTAACACAAATGAAATTGAATTGCTCTCTCTTTTCTCCTTGTGAAGCACCTGGGCTGTTTCCAGACAGAAAGTGCAGCTCAGTAACTGTAAGCAAGAAGGGTCCCAACCCAGCTTAGGGAGGAAACAGCCGCAGAAGGGCAGGACTCTGATCTGTGACCACACATTTTGTATATTTGGCGCCACCTTAGACTTTCACAGGAATAGAAATGAAAGACTTTGTTTTCAAAAATAAAATGTTTCAGATTTTCCTCTGAATTATACTTAGAAGTAAGGGGAAATTAGCTAAATCTTCAAGACAGCCTCCAACTCTCCAACTGCCCGCTCACCCTGAACCTTCCCAACCCCTTCTGCCCTCCTGCCCCACCACCAGGCCACGGGTCCCCACACTCCTTCTCCAGGCCTCTCCGCAGGCTCCAGTCTCTGCACTCAGCCTACACGCTGCCAACTGCCCTCACCACCTAAAGCCACCTTGGAGAGAGAACTCCATCCTTCTGAGAGTCCCCAGCAAGTCTGTGAATAATGCTGCAAATGTCTAGCTATGATCACACACCAGGCAGCCTCCTTCAGGGCCAGTTATGAAACCTTGGATTTTATGTTTTCTATAGTTGTGATTTGCGAGCAAATTAACAAACCCAGAAAGGCTGCTAATCTTCCCGACCTGCCCGTTTGAGCGTGCTGTTAATAACATAATTATTTTATTTGTTAATGATAATCATGTCTTTTGTTATGGTAATGAACTATTGTTCTTTCAAATTAACACCACAAAGGCATTAGTCTGGCCTCTAGTCTTGCCTAAATCTATTAATTAAATGACCAGAGATATCTATGTAAATCAACCACTTCACCCACCAGTGAAACCCAACAGCCGTCCACAGGACACAGGACTGTTGATGACTTCCTTGAGAATCTGTCTCCTGGCAGTTCTGACCAGAAACGAAGATGAGTAATGCAATGAATAGGCTTCAGAAGGGGAAATTTAGGGCAATTTAAATTAAATCATTTCTGTTTTGCTGAATTGCCCATGAATGGTGTGATAGAAAAATTAACACATGATTTTAAGTACTAGGGACATGAAAGCCTACCATTTGCTTTTTGTTTTTTTAAAGATTGGGACCTGAGCTAACATCTATTGCCAATCTTCTTCTTTTTTTTTTCAAATTCTTCTTCTCCCCAAAGTCCCTCAGTACATAGTTGTATATTCCAGTTGTAGGTCCTTCTGGCTTGCTATGTGAGATGCTGCCTCAGCATGGCTTGATGAGCAGTGCCATGTCTGCTCCCAGGATCTGGACCGTGAAATCCTGGGCCACCGAAGCAGAGAGTACGAAGTTAGCCACTCAGCCACGTGTCGGCCCCACAGTTTGCTTTCTCATCAGAACTTGAGGATAGATTTACAGATTTTCCTTCTTTTTCAGCTTGTTACTGATACTGACTTAACACAAGGTTGACATAAGGGAAGCCATATTGTAGAAAAGAAACTATATTATAACTTTGAATAACCTCTGATTAACTAGTCCAGACATGCTCTGTATTTTATGGCCCCTCCCAGCTGCTATAGCCTCTCTCAGTTCTTTTGAGTTCTTTAGGAATGTGATGCCCCCAGGCAGAGAGTCTAAGCTGGTAGCCATTATCAGTGACACTGAAAGATCAGGGTATAGCGCATTGCTCTGGTCTCTGATGCATATCCAGTAAAACACAAGACTATCAGGAACTAAGACCAAATGTCTGCCACCACCTGGAGACCAGCCCCCTATATAACTGGCCTGTAGTCTTTGCTCTGTAAGATGGGTTCTTTTGGACATGAGTCAGCCATCTTCCCCATTGCTAGCAAGCTGTAATTAAAGGTCCTTTCTCTCCTACCACCTTGCCTCCTGACTATTGGCACATCTTGTGGCCGGCAGACAACCCCACCTTAGGCAGTGACAAATTTGGTGACCCAGATGGGACTTTAAGTCCTTCTTGTGGCCAGTTGACCTTGGATGGGCAACCCGTCTGGTAAGTCCCTAGTGGCTGCTGAATCTCTCTTTATCTCGGTGAATTACCCTTCCTGCTTTCCCAAACTGCCGACTGCCTCCTAGCACTGATTGTGGTAGGGAGAGAAATGGCTACATCTGTTGAGTCAACAGACTCGATCTGGAATAGGATAAGTTGCCTCAAGGATGCTCAAGAACTCTCTTCCCCTCCATCTGCAGTCCTTCCACTTATGGCAGCGCCATCTGCAGTCCAATAGGACCAAATGGGTGTATACTCAGAGTGAGAACAGTTTTGGGACTTTTTACCCTAAATCTGGGAAGTAGTTCACTGGTGTCTGGTTTTTCTGTCCTTGTCTGTGTTGGTAAATAGCTTAAAATTGGCTATTTGGGGACTGAGTTTCTCAGTGATCATAATAAATTCTCTTTAGAAAGTACCTTGTTTGTTATGGCCACCTTGGGAAATGCCCCGTAAAATGGGGATAACTGTAAACAGCTGTCAAGATAACCTGGGATAATTTAAAATTACGTTTGCCACTTTGGGCTCCTTTTGAGCTTTCAAGTGAGAAACAAATCTTTAGCTTCCACCTTCCACCCCTGGGAGCTCTCCTCTGATTTCCAGGCCTGATCACCCCAGTGACCCCAAGTGGGGTGCCCTCTATTGGTGGTTCTGGTTTCTGGTTTCTGTTAATCTGTTTGGGCACCTGGAATGATTCCAAGTTGGCCCATGGGTCAGTCGTTTGACTGATAGGGCTGTAGTTTCTGGTTTGGGAATGTCCACGCTACACCCCTGGGAGCTCTCTTCTGGTTTGTGGCACCAGGAGTGATTCCAGGTTGGTTCCTGGGTCACTTATTTGACTGACAATCTGGAACCCTGTTTTGACTCCTGTCAAGAACCTGCTGAGTATTTTAGGTGCCTACTGAGTCAGTGATGGGGAAAGGAGACCTGTGATTTATTCTGTAAGCTGTCCTTTTGGGGTTGTGTGCCCTGGCATGGGAACTGTTGTTTGTGTGACCCTTATCTTGATAACCTTTGAGAAGAGGCTGTGAAGGCAAGGCCTGATCACCTCTTTCCCTTCGTTGTCTGTCTCATTTGTCACCTCCTCTGTTGTCACCAAGTTAAGGTTAAGTTTGGGCTGGACTGGAGCAGAACCTGGATCTTCTGTGAAATAGGAGACTTGAAAACCTTTTGCCAGGGACTTAACTCTCAATGCTGGCACTGGGAGCCCTGGCCCCTGGGCCACTACAAACCTTTGCTTCTTGCCTCCCTGGGTTGTCTTCTGCTGGCTCAGGGACTAAGTGCCTGGGGTGCAGGGGATTTGACTAAATCTTATAGCTATTTTGACTCCTGCAGTTGGTTCTGCACCCTTTTCCAGGCCTGCTGATCATTGGACACCAGCATTACCACCATAGGGAATGCCCCAAGCATCCCTGGAGACTCATCACTTGGGTGCATTTTAACTAATTGGAAACACTTTCAATTGGATGGGTTGAGTCCCAGAAACTCCATCTTGGAGAAAACTTGAGTGGTTTCTCTATGCTTTATGATGTAAATTTTCTGCTCCCATCTTTTCTAGGCCCTAAGAGCCATTGTTTGGAATGCAAATGTTTCTCATAAACTAGTGAGTTTTGCATTGTGCCTGATTCATAAAAATTTAATGGAAGTGATAAGATCTCTGTGTCTACCTGTATGTGTCTATATGTATTTGTTGTAAATGTGAGGCATTTTTCTACTTCTGGAGGATACGGCCAAAATTAAGAGCTCTATTGAAATTTGCATAATGTAAGTGCTTACATAAATTCTAAATCGAATAGAAATTAACCCAAATGTCTTTCAAGTTAACATGATATAAATTAATCTTTTGTAAATGAAAGCCTGTCTAAGTTTGTTCGTTTGATTGAAATAGGCATGTCCTAATGGTTGTTAGTGTTGGGATAAGATGTAGACATGCAGCCTGGATTAACTAGTCAAATAAGCTCATGTTATCCCTGTTACAAATTCATCAGTAAAATAATAGCTTTAAATAATAGCCAATTTCGTCTGTTTCATGAAGTTTTGTGGGTAATCTGAACATACTTTTGGAAACATGATTTAGATAGATGAAAATGGATAAGAGTTTTTGGGTATAATAATTACGCTTTATGGTCTGTATTCTTGAAAAAACAACCTCCAATGTCTTTTGATAACTTAAAACTTTAGAGTTTTGCTAAACTAAGTTAAATGATAAAAATTTATTGAGTATCTAGGTCATTTCCACATAAGACAAAATACCGAAACATTATTACCAATCATATCTAAGTTCATCTACTCTTGGCTTCTTATTACAGAGAAACTAAAAAGTTTGGTGGGCTGGCCATGTGGCCAAGTGATTAAGCTTGCATGCTCCACTTCAGCAGCCCAGGGTTTCACCGGTTCAGATCCTGGGTGCAGACATGGCACTGCTCATCAAGGCCATGCTGAGATGTCAGCCCACATAGCACAACCAGGGGGACCTTCAACTAAAATATACAACTGTGTACTGGGGGGCTTTGAGGAGGAGGAGGAGGAGAAGAAGAAGAAGAAGAAGAAGAAGAAGAAGAAGAAGAAGAAGAAG
>NC_060278.1:35566807-35600858 GCF_021613505.1 Equus quagga
AGAAGAAGAAGAAGAAGAAGAAGAAGAAGAAGAAGAAGAAGAAGAAGAAGAAGAAGAAGGAGAAGAAGAAGGGGAAAAGAAGACTGGCAACAGATGTTAGCTCAGGTGCTAATCTTTAAAAAAAAAAGTGCTTGTGTCTATTAGTAAACATGCCTTGTGTTTTATTAGTATGAGGCAACATGTTTCTAGAAATTATGAAAAGTGTTTAGAATGCTGATATAAAAGATAACTCATAATTGCTTACATTTTAGTTTTTATAGGTTCTGTAAGGGTTAAAATTTTTAATTAATATATGTAATTAAAGCTACTAAAATTAATAAGGAAAATATCTTTGTATTCAAAGAAAGTAAGAATATATGTTTTCAGTAAAGAAGGTACATGGAAAGGAAATATTCTTGTTTGTTTTCTTAAAAAAAGATAAATTTGTTCTAAAGTACTAGGAAAGAAAAAGGAAAAAAACTCGGGACAAATTCTGAATGTAAAAGGTAAGTGAAAAGTTTGTGAAAGTAAAACCTTAAGGAGTTTTATGCATGGTCAAGTTGGCTAAGATTAAATTAAATCTAGTTAAGTAAATGAGTTTTAATGTCAAAAGTAAGCTGATGCAAAATTAGAATTTGGTCTTCTTTCTCTTAAAGGGATAATTTTCTTGAACTTTTGGACTGCTCTTGATAAACAGGCTATAAAAGGTTTACCTTTTATCTTCTACCTAAAAGACAGAAAAACCATGTTTTGTTAAAATAATTTCCTATGTTCAAAAAGATCGAGGCCTCTCTATTCAGTTTTTAAAACTATTTGGCTTTCTCTGTTTGCCTTCAAGATCTCTGGTTGTCACTATGGTTCAATGGATAGGTGAGCATTGTTTCAAGGGGACCTATGTTATTGTCTTGGTGAATGTTATTGACAGAGGTGTTTCAAAATTGTATAACATTACTAAAATTCTGATCTGTCCTGGTTATCAGTCATAATCCTGCTTATTATTTTAAAGTGTTGTATGTCACAAAATTCCCAAATTTCTTTGTCAGTTGCCATTTTGAAGTCTTTTGTCATTTACAGACAGTTATCGTTTTACTCTGATACTTTTGCAAAATATGTTTCATCTTCAGAGAAATTCATGGAAAGGACTCTGACACTCTAGAATACAGGTTTCTAATAAACTTTCAGATTTTAAAACTGATCTGAGTAAGAGATTATAGAACTCTAATGGAGAAACTGATGACTTCATGAAACTGTTAACAGAAAATTAACATCAAGAAGCAATTACACAGGACTGAATTAACTGATGAGGATGATTATAACTTTTATGATTTTTGTTTGAAGTATTGCTGATTTTTTTTAATGTTTTGCTTTTTTCAGATTTAAGGAAATCTTTTTCTCTTTTCTCTCAAGCTAATTATGACTTATAAAAATTTGGTAAATTATACCTTTCTAAGCAGAATTGAAACATTTATTTTTTCTCCCTACCTGATCCCTCCAGAATTTGGAAACTCTTAGTGAGTATTGTTATTTTCGTGGCAATATAGTTATTTGCATAAGTTCAGTAAGAATCTGTTCTCCTTATAATAGGACACAATAATTGGAAACATTGGTTATAATACCGAGGTTTTGACTAGAATGTTATATTTGAGAGAAACATACAGACTCAGATATGACAAGACACCTTTTGAGGAATAAAAGTTGACTTTCTGGAATAAAGCCACTTGGAAATATTGGCCTGGTACCTTGCTTATAGAGTTCCCAGCTACCTTACTGGGTGAGTAAAGAAAGCCACTCCTCTGGCAGGTGCAAGGAACCTCCAGGATCTGTAGGTATTGCAGAAGGAGTCTGACAAGTCCTTGGCTTGGCTTCTTTGGCCTCAAGAGGCCTTTAAAGTTCAATCTGAGATTCCTTATAAAAGGTTCCAGAAAAGCAGATTTAAAAGAGCCTATATGATCAATAGCTATTCTTGCTGCACTTATGTAAATAATTGGATCAAGTTTTATTGAAACTAGACTTACTTTGCAAACCAATTAGTCTTAATTTGGCTATCTTTTATAAAAAATGAGGTTGATTTTAGAGAGGAAAATTGTGTTTCAGCAGAAGCTATAGCACACATTCATGGATAAGAGTCTAGTTCTGTTAACTGCCTTTGAAGTTTTTGCTATATCTGTTAACTTGACAGGATCCTGAATTCTTCTAGTCTCCTGAAATATCTGGCTACAAATCTCCAAACTAACATTTACAGTTTTTTCCATGATTTTCCTTTGGAATCACTGAGAACTGAACCTGCCCTTTTTCCTGAAGCCTTGCAAACTGAAGCTGGTGGACTTGATATAAACCTAAGAGAGATTCATGTCTGGTGCTATGTAAGTCACTCAGAAAGATACTTGAATACCTGATGACATCATCAGAGACATTTCAAACTGCAAAAGATGCTTTGACTTTGACAGCTAGAAGTCTTTTTGACTGGCTGGCCCCTGGACTCAGAAAGTGGTTTATAATTTGCTCCCACCATTAACCTTGTTTTTATTTTTGTCTCTCCAGAAATACTTCTTATTAAATACCTGGTTACTTGCTTACACTTGCCTAAGTTTGGGAGCCCACCTGCATCACCATCTTACTAAAAGACTGGCTTAATGAGATGGAACAACTTATGCCCCTCATCAACAGGATAACCCTCAAGATTTTGGGATTAACAACAAAAGGGGGGACCTGATATTGGATCAACACAAGGTTGACATGAGTGAGGCCTTATTGCAGAAAAGAAACCATCTTATCACTTTGAATAACCTCTGATTAACTAACCCAACAATGCTCTGTAGATTTTATGGCCCCTCCCACCTGCTATAAGTCAATAACTTTGTTCTTTTGAGTTTCTTAGGAATGTGATGACCCCCAGGCAGAGAGTCCATGCTGGTAGCCATCATCAGTGACAACTGAAAGATCATGGTATAAGGCATTGCTCTGGTCTCTGATGCATATCCAGTAAAAGAAAAGACTATCAGGAAATAAGACAAGATGTCTGCCCACACCCAGAGACCAGATGGAGGCCTCACCTAGAGACCAACCCCCTATATAACTGGCCTGTAGTCTTTGTTCTGTAAGACTGTTCTTTCAGATGTTAGTAGGCCATCTTCCCTTTGCTAGCAAGCTGTAATAAATGGTCCTTTCTCTCCTACCACCTTGCCTCTCAACTATTGGTCTATCTTGCAGTGGGCAGACGGCCCCCCTTGGGAGGTAAAATTATTATTTATTATTTTTATAAATCTCATGCTTCTTGGTATCTTGGCTTTTGGAGGATAATAGATATTGAGGAAAGCCATTATTTCTACTTTCAGATCCCCCACTCTCCCAGCCCTTCCCAGTTTGAGCTGAATAAGAAAATGATCACTTATTTTTTCATAATTTCCCTTCCTTCTTCTCCATCCTCTGGTCCATATGAATAATTACTCCCTTAGATTTGAATAATTATAGAGAGTGTAAAACATATGTCATCATATTTATGAGTTTGCAACCAAATTTGATTCAATAACAACATTCAATAAATAAGTTGAGCACCAACTAGTAAGCTGGTTACCAGAAGTGTGTCCCAGAATTTTTTGTAACGTGCTTGCTAGTGAGGAAAATACAAAGAAATTACTTTTGAGCAAGATAGTGGCAGGAGGGAAAGGCATTTTTATTCCTGCTCCCAAATTCCTATTTAAATGATCAGTAAAATATACAAATATATATATATATATATATATATAGTGTGTATGTGTGAAGAAGATTGGCCCTGAGCTAACATCTGTGCCAATGTTTCTCTACTTTGTATAGGGGACACTGCCACAGCATGGCTTGATAAGTGCTGCATAGGCCCAAGCCCAGGATCCAAACCCACAAATCATGGGCCACTGAAGCGGAGTGCGTGAACTTAACCACTGAGCCGGCCCAACAAATATATTTTTTAAATAGCTAAAAATTTGAGATGAATATCATCCACACACTATAAATCTTGGTTTGGAGGAAAGCTACTACGGTTGTCTATTTTTGAAATATCAGAGTTGGAGGAAGTGAATAGGAAACCCTAGAAGAGTTCCTCTGACATGCTACAAAGTTCAAGAAATGGAGGCAAAAATAGGCTCTGGAACTTTAACTCCCTCTCGTCTTTTCCTACCAGTAGAATATGGATTCCGCTAGTAAACTCATAGGTCCCCATGTTCATTCTTATTTCAGTTCAGAAAGTGGAGAACTAGATGCAGCTAAAATTTGCTCCTCACACTCGCAAGACTATGAGGAGAAAAATGGCAGGGGACTTCTCTCCAGTGAGCTGACAATATTGGTGGCACAGAGGAGTGTTCATTAAGTGAAAAATCTATGATTTATGTTCCCTCTCTATGCCCCAGGCTGTTAGATCATGAAAACGCTTTGTATCTGTGGACTTTTTTTAAAAAGCTGTGGCCTAGAACCAAAAATACTCATCCTAATTCTTGCTCGACTCAAAACCTCCCTGTGAGATGAATACACTAAAACATTTTAGGGTCCATAAAAACATACTGCAGTTCACATAAAATGGACCACTCAAAAATAATTAGGTCTATTGCTTTCTTCTGAAATAGATTTTCTGCCTGATTGAGAAGGAAATTCTAACTCCTAACAAAACTGTGAGTCCGTTTCATATATGATTTTATGATAAGTATTTATGAAGTAAAGATAATTTTAGGACAGGAAGGATTATATGGAGATGAAAAATATAAATATTAAAAACCAAAAAATGGTTTGGTGAAGACACAGAGAAAGTAAAAGCTACTAACTAGTAACTGTAAATAATCGAGGGGAGAAATTGAGGTAGTCTTTCAATCCTGATGTGAGATTTAGAAAAACTACAGAACACTGAGGGAAAGTAGTTTTCCAAACACAGTTCACATAGCAGAATATGAAAACACAAGAAGAGTATGGATATCTTAAAAAAAGAAAGAAAGAAAGCAAAAAGTATAATAATTGATATAAGGCAAAAGCATAATTAGCATGTCAGTAGACAGATTGAGTAGACAAAGCTAAATGAGTTTATTTAGCTTAAATACACTAAATAATTAAATAGTTATTCAACTTATCAATTACCTAAATATACATTATATATTAATATGTATATATCTACATATATATAATAAGAATATAGTATATATCAATATGTACATATATTGATAAATATAAAAATGTGTATATATCTGTATGTGTTGATATGTACATATTTGTTTAATAGATGGATACAAGGAGGAGTACGTTTAAGAGAAAAGACTAGGAGTAGAATACAAAGCAGCATAGCTTTCCCTCTTCGAATAGAAAACAAATCTGGACTTAGGTGAGGGGAAACGGTGTTCCTAAGGACCATTGCGATAGGGATCAGGGAGTCATTGCAACAGAGGGGGTGCTCCTACCGTTACATCTGCAAGTGTCTCTGGGGTCAGGCTGCAAAGAGCTTTTCTTTTACGGAGGGAGTAACGAAGTCTAGAGAACTGTGGGAGTGAACAGACAGTTTCAACAGGAAAGGGCCATTAAAGGGAGGATGCTCTGATTTCAGGGCTCTTAAGTTTGCTTAGGGGTGAGCCAAAGTTCAGAGGCCGGCGGGGAAGGAGAGAAGCCTGATACAGTTTAATCAAGTTAGTGGGCAATTTTCCAGCTTGGTCATGGGCACCAGTGGCTCAGCTAATCATTTATGAGACAACGGCTGGGAATTTGGAGGGTCTGTGCCTGGCCTTGTCTTAGGTACACAAGGAGGTCATCCACGGGTCGTCTCTGGATCATGTGGGGCGGGGGAGTTCTCTGCAGCCAACCACTTCCCAGAACACACAGGGGTGGGGCTGCTGTTTCCCATGAGCTCAGGGCTCAGGTAAAGTTCCACAGTGTTGGCCCACAGGGCTTTGGTCACAGTGAGGCTGTACACCCACTTCATGACTGGAATGAGAGCTGTAGGACCATCACCGAGCTGGCTGCATCTTCCACAACGGGGTGCCATTAACAGGCTGAAGGAGAGGACATTCCCTAACATCTACTCACCTGTCTCCTCGCCGTCCACAGTGAGTCCCAGCAGGTCTCTGTCTGCCCTCGGGCTCACACGCTCTCCACTCCCACTTTGCCACCTTTCCTCTGGGTCATTGAAAGAGGGATTAAAGGTGATTCAACGGAGGAAGTCAGAATACATATTTCTTATTTTATTCATTGCTCTGCTCACCAGTGTGATGCGATATTAGTAGAGCTAAACCGAGGATGATCTCAGTTATAAATCATTTACTTCCCCAAAGGAAAGTTGGAATTAAGTTGGTTATGTTTTCTTCCGTTTAAATAGCTTGCTCAGGGAGCCAGTCCTATTCCCTAAACCTAGTTTGGCACCAACTTCCAGGATTCTGTAGATCTTATTAAATACATAAATCTTTTGTTTTCTAAAGCACTGTTTTATATGAACAAACCACCTCAATTTCTTACCCTAAAATTTGAAGGATAAGAACTTTGGGGAATACTACAAATATATTGGTCTTAGCTAGAAAATGCTCACATTTGAAGTGTGGATGTAGCAGAATGGCTTTAGGGGGACCACACCCCGCCCTCCAGGTAACGTCCAGGTTCTCTGTATGGAGGAAAATCTCGGGGTACTAGCCCTCTGAGCAACCTCCCCCGGCCTCCCTGTGATAACTCTAGGATATGAAGGAAAGCCAGGTGGCTCTCATCCTCTGGCAATTGAAAGGAACTGTGCACGTCTTTCAACAACCAGTAAAAAACAGAGCCTTACAGTTGTCTGGAATTTATACTTTACAAGCTGCTTTTAAATATACCATGTCATTAAATTTCACAACAATTTGGCAAGAAAGAAATTATCATCTCCATTTTCCTGATGAGTAATGAGTTATTATGTATTTCACACTTCTTTCTTGCCAGGCGCCATGCTAAGCGCTCACTTAATCCTCACAACCATCTTTTGACGTCCATGCTATTATTGTTCCGCCACAGGCATTAAACACATACACAAAAATAGAAATTTAAAGAGAAAATACACTAAAAGTAAATGCAAATAGAAATTCCGATAGTTTCTCCTCACACACTAATAGAAGACCTTGCATATCACATGAACTTAAACTTCATTAGTCCACTCTTTGAGGTGATTACCCTGTACGGACTGTGGGCATGAGGAAACCAAGCCCGTTGTGTCTTGGTGACTTACCCATGATCACACAATCAAGACAAGACTCAGTGGAATCTCCAGCTCTCATCTTCCAACTCCAGGTCCTTTCCCATTCCATCCCACTGCCTCTTGGCCTGCCTCTGACCACCACATTCTTGTTGTGCGATGGCTGGAAGCCTACAGTCCCCAGCATGGACATAAAGACCTGCTCGTCACAGAGCAGCATCCTCCTAGGCTCTGTGACGAGTAAGAGACGTTAGTTCTCTAGCTATTGCAATTGTTTGAATGAGTCAGGCCAACGTCCTCTTTAAGCCCAGATCCTCTTGATGGAGAACATCTCCTGCTTTCACTGGATAATTGCTAACCTCTCTCCACTATGGATGCCGCAGGGGGCTGCGTGTTTAGCACAGTTCTACGTAGACTGATTTATTTTGGAGGTCGAGTTCGTATTTGACTCTATCTTAGTTGGGGGCTGAGCACTCCCAAATTTAGTATTCATCATTTTACTTGAGGTTTTTTTTTTTTCTCCGATGATTCTGTGAGTTTACATGAATAGGAGCAAGGCAGACTGTTTCTCTAGGCATTTACACATTCAGAACAAGGCAGCTGTGCTTAACACTGCAGGCGTCCTGAGCACCCAGACTTCCTGCAGCCAGAGCCTTCAGTGCACGGTGGCCGAGGGGAGGCGCCCCTGGGTGTGAGATGAGACGGAGTTGGAAGTTGGTGGTGTTTCTTTCCCGTAAGGGAGGATGAGCCTGAACAAGCTGTGTTTCATCACCAAGTATCCTCAACAAGAGTCCACCAGGGGCTGCTGCCCTAGCACATGAGCTGTGATTTGCATCCTGAAGGCCAGGACTCTGGAAAGCCACCGAGGGGAGCAAGGGCTTTATGGAGCTTCTCATTCCGAGGACTCCAAACCTTTACCTTTGAGAGTCATTTAAAAACTTCCCACTCTAGACACTCACTTTCACCAAATAAAATACAAGACGGATAATAACGGAAGTAATATTGTCATTTCCTACTTTTCATTTGCTTCAAAGAGTAGTTTATCAAGGACATGAAGTCGGTGCTGCAAATTTGACTTGATTTGGTCTCACTTATTCAACAGAAGTGTGTTACGTTCCCGCCACAGGCCACGTATGATGCTGTGTGCTGGAGGGTCAAACATCAAACAGACAAGGTCTTTGTGCTTCAGGAGCTCATGGTCTGGGAAAGGAGAGAGGCATGCCCATGGTCAGCTCATTACAATATGTCCCAGAATTGTTTCCCAGGATGTGTGGAAGTTCATACGAAGCACAGCGTTTGTTCAACTCCCTTTATCTCACCCATTTCTATGACGCTGAGACTTAAGTGGGCTAGACGCTTCATACCAGAGTGAGAATAAATTCCTGTGGGTGCTCTGCAATAGACTGGGGTCTCTGGGTAACCAGATGAGTCCCTCTCCATGTGGCAGCACTGCCCTCCTGCAAGCTTTATGATTGCATCACTGATGAACGATGAGTCTTCGCAGATCGTTCTTCAGCGATGGGTCCCTTAGTCTAATAGCAACGACCGCGACTAGATCCCTCACATGGCTCCTTCAAGTGCTCTCCGAGGGGAGCTAGAGAGGAGACCCTAAAGAGCTGGACCCCCTCCAAAGCCCAGAGGGGAATTTTCATATTTATTCGTGTAGAGCGTCTGACCCCAGTCATCCACAGTGCTTTCTTCCTCACTGACCCTTGGGAAATGCGATTTGCCATGTTTTAGCCCATCCTGTGGGCCTAACTCTCACCAGAGAAATAATAAACAAAACTGTGTGGTCCTCTGACCACCTATCTAAACCAGCACCCAGCCTCCCGCACTTTACTCCTGCTTCAGCTGTGCCCCTGATGTATGATGTCTTTATAGGCTTCTGAGCTTGTGGTCTGCCTCCCCGGCTAGGATGTAACTGCCTCAACAGAAGGGCCCTGGTCTGGCTTGTCCACTGTTGTGTCCCCAGTTCACAGAACACTTCCTGCTCCAAAAACTGTCCTCTGGTTGAATGACTGAGCAAAGGAGTGAACAAACAGATGACTACCTTGCACATAGGCTAATTCTATTAGATTCTTACCAAGGAGGAGCTGTGATATTTAAGAAAACCAAAGACTGCCTTTCACAAACCAGAGCACCTATATCTGTGAGCCTTCATTCACTTGAGGACATTAATTTGCACACCCACAAAACCATGTAGACTCTTTCTAGAGTTGTCGGAGTGACTGTGAATTCATAGAATTCATAGAATGATCTTTACAAGTTCTAGATGTCAAGGCTTCCCAAGGGGAGGCAATTTTATCCAGATGATGGGGTGTTCCACCCACTAGGGTCCCAGGTTTCGCTGACAGCCCCTCAGGAAAAAGTCTATCATGCTTTAAGCATTCATTTTTAAGCCAAGAAATAAAGAGTCCCTCATGCTACTTCAAGTAGTGGTATATGTGTGGAGGAGGGAGTGGCAGATGTTGTAATAACATACATAATGAGGAACTTAGAAAAATGTTGAAAATCAGGCCTTAGGAAAGTGGCAGTTCTGGATGGAAAATAACTACAACGGCAAAAAATGGTGGATTCACTCAGGTAGTCTAGCTACATGCTGTACATCTGTTTCTTTCTCTTATCTCCCCTCTCAATGATAGATATCAATAGACATATGGATATTGAGATGGATGTCTTCTGTCTACCTCACAGCATCTGCTTACTCGTTTCTGGTGCCACATCACTTCAGCTCATGCTAGTCCATCACAGCCGCCAGCTACTCTCTACATTAGGATCTTTGTAAGGACACATACAAATTAAAATACGAGGCTTAATTTTTCTTGTTGAAAATAAGGAAAGACATATTCCTCCCCTTCTTTTTCTTTGAGCATTTACTTGAGAAGACTTCCAATTATAAGTACTTTCTCTTCTTTGAAATGTATGTAAACCTTTTGCTGACTAGATAGGGCTTGTGTCAGCTTTATGACTAGGAATGTCTTTCTCAAGGACCAAGGAGCCATCTCTTTGGCATGTGAACATCAGAGGAGCGAGTGCCCCTCTCTCCCAGTTTCTGCATGGGAGAAGCTTAACTTCAGTGGGTTCCTTGCTCCAAGTTTCACAACTACCTCCTGGCATAAAGCTTTAAGAAGCTTGTTTTTTCTTTGGATAAAGCCAATTAGGTAACAGACCGTCACTCCAAGTGCCAGGCAAAGTTAGGATGAACTATGAGTGGCAACTGGTGCTGTCAACTCTTCATACTGAGGGCTAGTTATTGTTTACTTTGAGAATGTGCATGTAACAGGTTGTATCTACTTGGCTACATGAAACTGCGATTTCCTTCTGTTTTGGCAGTCTCTGAGCGGATTACCTATCATGCGCGTCACATTCCAGTTTCCTGCTTATTCAACAGCAAAAGTGTCTTTGTTCTCTACTAACTTTGTGAAGAGAACTTCCGGGTTGGGATAAGATTTTGTTTTTACTTATATTTCCCCAGCACCTTTCCCTTTTGTCTCCTATGACTGTCTGCCTGATTTTCCTTTTTCTCGTTCAAATTCATTGGAGAAAGACTAGCATTGCTCAGCTCTCCTTTTGGAACAAGGTGGTCAGCCTAAGAACTGGCTGCCAGTGGGTGAAGTGCCCGCCCTGGTTCAATCTGTGAGTGGGGTGAGGCTGGATCTTCTGTCCTATGCATTGCACTGAGCTCTGCTCTGTAGGGGGACTGTGCTTGTGGTGGCTTCTCCTTGTGGCTGCGGCCAAGCAAATATTTCTGACATGTGCATAAGCCTACTGGCTTACCACTTGAGACTCTCAAACTGGCAATTAGAATTTAAACCTTCCACAAGCTACCCAGCTCCTCACAGAGAAGGAAATCCAGCTCGGGGAGCTGAATACAAGCCTATTTGGGCAAATTATTCAGGGAGCACATTGTTCCGGTGATGACAGTTGGATTTTCATAGGAAAGGGGAACGTTGAATATAATATTCACAGGGAAAGAAAAGATGTAGATAAAGGTAGATAAAATAATTAAAAGTGGGAGGAAACACCAACTACAAGATGAAGACAAAACAGGAGGACATGAGATCCAGAAGAGAAATGAGCAAAAGCAGAAGAAGGCGAGGTTCCTAACTTTTAGATGATGCGATGGGAGGAAGGAGCCATCGTCGGGGTCAGTCACCTGCAGGGATTTTAACTACTATGGGTACTTAGTACACACATATTGTAAGAGTTTAAGTAGGATCACACTTCTTTAGCAGGAAATCTGGCCATTCTTTCCTTTGATGGCACTGATTCAGGGTTGTTCAACTCCACTGCACAGCTATGACCACTGGGCTCTGTGAAATCTCCCTCTCCAGAGAGACCTCATGCAGTTTCATAAAATTACTTTTGTCTTCAGGATGGAGGTTTATTGGTTCTCTCCACAGCAGGGAAATCATCACTTTTGGACTATGGAGTCTTGATTACCCCTTTCCAAATGAGTTTTTTCTTCCTCTGTTGGAACTTTTAATCAGTACAGTTTGCCAGGCATAAGGCAGTACATCCAGAAAGTGGAACGCCTCCAGGCTCTGCAGACAGCCGTTTCCCAGAGGGCACATCATTTCTTACTTCATCTCTGTAAATGAAAATGGTGGAGAAAGGAAACACATATTGAGACTTACTGTTCCTGGCCCCACATGAGGCGCTCCATGTGAAATACTTCACTGTATACTGACAATGTGCTTATGATGTAGATTCCATTTTACAAAGGTTATTTGACCCCCAAAGAGACTGATTAATTTGCTCAAAGGCTACACTATTGAAGTGCTGAGACGTGGGTTTGAGTCCATCTCTGACTCCAAATGTTTGCTCTTTGTGCTTAGCTGGTTAGTACTAATTAGCCTCTGATTAGGTCTGGGATGAAAATCAGGCTGAAATGACACTAAGTTCATGAGATTAATGCAGTTGAGCCACCCCTTTGCCGTGTCCATGGGGTGATAAAAATCTTACAAAGCCCCTCCCCTACCTAGTATGAACCCCTCAGCTCTAATTTTGCTCCCGTATCAGAGACACAAAGAACGAAACTTCTCAGGATGCGTCTCCTCTCTAATGCAATATTTTCCCCTTTCTTTCTCATTCTCTGTCTCTTTTTCCCCTCTGTAGTCTTTTCTACCATTAAAGCACATTAGTGAGATTTATTGCCCTAGCGACAGGCAGCCGGTCAACCCGAGGCCACAGGGCGGAGAGAAGAAGGTGACTGGGGATGCTCCTCACAGAGCAGGGGAAAAAGAGAGTCAGGGGAGATGACCCAAGGATTAGGATGGTACCTGCATCCCTTAGCAACCCAGAACCTTCAGCCCTTGGGAATTATACCCCCAACTGGGGACAGCAGGAGCCAGAGAGATGGAACAGAGGCTCCTCTGCCAACGCTGAGGGTTTTCTATCAACTCCCATGTGCTTTCACACCTATGGGGAAATATGGGGAAGAAAAGACATTTTGGAAGAAAGAAACATCGTGGAGAGGGAATTGAACTTTAAGTTGTTAGATATGAAATAGTTTTTACCATAAAAATTAAAGTTACCTTATCTTGGTAAGTTCCAGGCTTCCTCACCATCTGCCATCTGTAGGGGCAGGGCCTCCAGATTAGGAGAGAAATTAGAGAAAGTGGAAACGTTTGCATTTGTAGCACATCCCTGGTTTGTAGTGTATTAATTTTGGACAATTCTATGCTTCCATAACTCATTCTTTGGAATGTTAGTAATGACTCCTCTCAGAATATGAAGAGATTATCTGGGAGGCATCACACGGCAAGCCATGCTGAGCATCAACACCATGGCATGAATTAGGGTGTTGCGGCTCATCTCAAGGACCTGAAGAGGTCTACACGGACCTAACAGAGACTGACGTGATGGAACTATGATCTGTGGGGTAAATCCCTGATGAGAGTGCAGGCCCAGGAAAGACCCTAGTGTCTGGAAACCTGATTCAAAGGCTAAAAAATGAATGTCTGGGCATAGAGTGCTTGGGTAAGGCTGGATAGTGCACATGGAAAGTCGGGCCAGGGGTGGAGTCAGGGGCATTGGCAAGACAGTCTTCTTTTTAGCTCAGAATGAGTAGTGAAAGAGCGTGGGCTCTGGATGCTACTGACCACTTGCTCCCTGGTGCCTTTGGACCCACTCATCTGTGTACAGGGAGAGCATTGATTCAGGAGATTTTGGGTGTTGTGAGGATTAAATGAGAGAATGTGTGTCAAATGCCCAACATGACCTGTCACACAAGTGGTAGCTGTTGATTTTAAAGTCTGAAAGCAAGGGCCACACTAATTTGCTCCGAAAGTGTCCCCAGGAGGATGGCAAATAAGAAGTGACAGGAAATGAATAATATGCTCTGTGACATGGTGGCCCAGGAGCATGTGGCACGTTTGGGTAGTTTATACATCTCTTTATCAGAGTACCGAGTACAAAATGACAGCCCTGTGTAAGCAGCTCCTTTAGGTGACTTAGTGGCCTAGAAAAGCAAACAAAAACACCACCACCTGCTCCCCTAAAATAATTCCCTGGACTTCATTTTCTTTTGGACTAGTTAGCTTATACCTTTCTGTGAGGATGGTTTGATTTGTGGCTCTCTCAGCTGACTTAACTATGGCTCTGCGAGTCTGTCCCACCTACTGAGTTAGAGTAAAGAGCTCTTCAAGAGTCATCTGAGGGAATCTGTCTTGGGGTTCAGGAGGTGCTGGCAGTACTAATGGGAGTAAACAGGGATGACACTCTTTTTCTGAGGATGTGGTGTACTCTCCTATCAGGACCCTTTGGGCCACTAGTTCTTATTTCCTGTTTAAAAGCAGAAGGAATTGGGAACCAAATAGACCAGACTGGGAGTGGAGAGCTCTGAGTCTATGGCGAGGGCCGTTGGGGATTCTTCTCGTGTGTATTAACTCAAATACTCCGGGCTCTCCTTGTATTTACACTTGCGCCTGTCCTTCTCAGCACCTGACTTAGGTGACGTTTTAGCACTTGTCTATCATGACTGCCCACCTCTTGCGCCCACCCCGTGCCCCAATCTAATCCTCAAAGCAGTCAGGGTATGTATGCTTTATTGAAATTCAAAGGAGGAAATTGAAGAAGGTCATTGTGCAAAATATTCCACTTCTGGTCTTTATCTAAAGTTTCTCTCCCTTGGCGTTGGCCACATCTCTCTCTTTTGATCTCCCTCTCCTTATCATAAATTCCCCACTTAGTCACTCTAGACTATCAATTCCACACAGTTTTAAAAAAAACTTTTTTTAATTGAAGTAACATTGGTTTATAACATATAAATTTCAGGTGTACATGATTATATTTCGACTTCTGTATACACTGCATTGTGTTCACCACCAAAAGTCTAGTTTCCATCTGACACCATACATATGTTCCCCTTGACCCCTTTCAACTTCCTCCTTCCTCCCTTCCCCTCTGGTGACCACCAATCTAATCTCCATATCTATGTGTTTGTTGTTGTTGTTTTAATTCCATATGTGAGTGAAATACGCAGTATTTGGCTTCCTCTGTCTGACTTACTTCACTTAGCATAATACCTTTAAGGTCCATCCATGCTGTTGCAAATGGCTAGATTTCATATTTTTTGTGGCTGAGTAGTATTCCATTGTTTCTCTACACCACACATTCTTTATCCATTCATCCATTGATGGACACTTAGGTTGTTTCCAAGTCCTGGCTATTGTGAATAATACTACAATGAACATAGGAGTGCATGTATCTTTTCAAATTACTGTTTTCATGTCCTTTGGATAAATACCCAGCAGTGGAATAGCTGGATCATATGGTAGTTCTATTCTTAATTTTTTGAGGAATCTCCAGACTGTTTTCCATAATGACTGCACCAGTTTACATTCCACCAGGAGTGTATGAGGGTTTCCTTGTCTCCACACGCTCTCCAATACCTGTTATTTCTTGTCTTTTTAATAATAGCCATCCTGATGGGCATGAGGCGATATCTCATTGTGGTTTTGATTTGCATTTCCCTAATTATGAGTAATGTTGAACGTCTTTTCATCTGCCTGTTGGCCATCTGTACTTCTTCTTTGCCTCTGCCCATTTTTCAAATGGGTTGTTCATTTCTTTGTTGTTGAGATGTATGAGTTCTTTACACATTTTAGATATTAATCCTTCATCAGATATATGATTTGCAAATATCTTCTCCCAATTGCTGGGTTGTCTTTTCATTTTGTTGATGGTTCCTTTTGCCATTCAGAAGATTTTTAGTTTGATGTAGTTCCATTTGTGTATTTTTCCTTTGTTTCCCTTGCCTGAAGAGACATATTCAAAAAGAAGGTGGAGGCATCATACTCTCTGATTTCAAAATATACCACAAAGCTATAGTAATCAAAACAGCATGGTACTGGCACAATAACAGATACACGGATCAATGGAGCAGAACTGAGAGCCCAGAAATAAATCCACATATCTATGGACAGCTAATCTTTGACAAAGGAGTCAAGAGCATACAATGGAGAAAAGAAAGTCTCTTCAATAAATGGTGTTGGGAAAACCGGACAGCCACATGCAAAAGAATGAAAATAGACCATTACCTTACACCATGCGCAAAAATCAACTCAAAATTATCAAAGACTTGAATGTAAGACCTGAAACCACAAAATTCCTAGAAGAAAACACAGGGAGTAAACCCTTGACATGGTTCCACACACTTTTTTTCTCTCTTCTACTTTATATTCTCCCCCGCAAACTTCTGTTTCCATATACAAAAGAACGCCTGTAGCACACCTTAGCTTACACTATCAAGTGTGTTTTCTAATTTATATTTATAACATTAATCTAAGCTAAACTTTTTGTAATAAATCATTATTAAATTTAAAAGGAGAAAATAGGCAGCTATGAGAAAACTCCAAACCAATATAAAAGACTGGAAAATCTATTGTCTAGATTAGAAAAATATTTGCAAAAATAAAAGCTGTTCTGAGTAGCAAACACAGTTCTATATAAGGACCACTTCTCAGTCAGGGATCGGATTTGAAGGTTTCCAGGGCTGGGTC
This sequence comes from Equus quagga, assembly GCF_021613505.1. Taxonomy (NCBI): domain Eukaryota; kingdom Metazoa; phylum Chordata; class Mammalia; order Perissodactyla; family Equidae; genus Equus; species Equus quagga. Next base: position 35,582,951 of record NC_060278.1, read on the forward strand.
TTGGGATGAAAAACCCAGTGGAGAAGCCTGTCTTTCAGGCAAAGGCATGCACGCATTGTAAGTTCTGGGAGCGTCTTAGTCAGCTCAGGCTGCAATAACAAAATATTACAAATCAGGTGGCTTATAAAGAACAGAAATTTGTTTCTTGTGGTCTGGGAGTCTGAGATCAGGGTGCCAGCATGGCCAGGCTCTGGTGAGAGCCCTCTTCTGGGCTGCAGACTGCTCACTGCTCCCCACAAGCATCCTCCCATGGCAGAGCACAGAAAGAGGAAGCAAGTCTTATAAGGGCGCTAATCCCATTCATGAGCATTCCACCCTCACGATCTCATCTAATCCTAATTATCTCCCACAGGCCCCGCATCCTAACACCATCACATTGTGGAGAGGATTTCAACATATGAATTTGGCGGGCACACAAACATTCAATCCACACCAAGGAGGACTGAGATGTTAACAGGGCACATTTGCACACTTGTACAGAACATCATCTTCAACCCACAAGCTTGGAGTTGGCAGCCTCACCTGGAAATGCCTAACAGCTTTATCTACTCCTTGAATCCGAATTGGCCATGAGACTTCCTTTGTTTAACGGGATACTAGCAAACATGACACTGTTGGGGAAGTGGGAGAAACCCCCTTCCCCCCTTTTCCTTAAGGTTCTTCTGGCTGGTCAAATAATTAGAGGCAGGTTAGGAGGAGAAAATCAAACAAAGTTTAACGGCATATATACATGAGAGAAACCCAGGAGAAGCTAAGTAACTCAGCCATTTGGCTGAGGCCGCCTGTTTAAATATCTTTGGCTACAGACAAGGAGGCCATTGGGGATAGTGATTTGGGGCTTCAAAGGGGAGGAAGACAATTTACATAGAGATGGAATGCAAATGTTTGCTAAACAGGTTTTGCTGGGCCAGAAAGTGGGTTTGTTGGTGTCCTTCTATCACACCTATTTTCCATCATACTCTAGCTATCACATGGTATGAGCTCCTTCCTGGCACAGACCTTCTATGTCAAATTCTTTTAGGCAGTTTGTGGGGGGAAGGTTGGATCCTCTTCCTGAGTCTTCTGAGCCTTTATTGTCTTCAGCTCGAAATAATCCACATACCAGAGTGGCGCATCTTGAGGCCGCCTGCCCTGAACCCCATCAACACAAAGCCTTGAAAAGTACATGCACATTGGGTTCGTTTGCTATTCTTGGATCCTGGGGTTTCTATGTGAGTGAGTCCAGGCTAACCCACTGGGTGATGAGAGGCATAAGCCACAGTTACTCCCATTGTCCCTAGAAGCAAAGCTGTCTAGCTAACCCGAATGTGCCTTGGACACATGAGTGATCCCAGCTGAGACCAGCAGAAGAACCCAAATTGCTGACCATAGAATCGTGAGCTAAATAACTGTTTATTGTTTCAAACCACTACATTTTGTTTGTTATATAACAAATGCTAACTGATACAGCATCATAAAATGTGATGGCTCATAGTCATTCATACAGTTTTTGCTGTTTTAGCACAAATAGCTGTTTTAGGCTCAAATTGCTGCCATACAAATGGATACAGTATGATATATGCATATAAAAATATAAGTACATAAATATACATGTATATTACAAATATGTCATTTTTAATCAATGTGCTTCCTTGAAATTTAATTTCCAAGTAAATGTTGCAATTATCACTAATTTACATTCTGGGTAAGCAATTTAAATGGTAGAACAAAGGAAATGAGTCTTCCGTTGATTGAGTGCCTTCTGAGTGTTGGGAGCATTCACGTGTGCCATCTCACTCACCCTCACAGTGACCGGTTAGTGTGCTGCTTCCATTTTTATAAGAGAAAAAATTAACACTCGGACAGAGTGTAACTTGCCCAGGGTGATTTGGTCAGTAGGTAGATTTGAAGATTAGTTTTCCTAATTTGAAAGATGCTATAATCAATCAGATAACTCCTGCAAGCTTGGGAATTTTCTGGAAGCGGTTATTTGGAAAGGCAGGCCTCCTCGTTGCACTGCGTGCCTTTCATAACAGTGAGGTAAAGCTGCGTGAATGTGGGACTCCCGTCTGATACCGCTTCACTCTGGGCCTCCCCGGCTTCCATGGAGCTTCAGGCCTGCAAGAAGTTTTCAAGCAATTGTCATTTCCATGTTTCAGTTTAGAAGAGCATTTCCCAGTTTTCAGGGTAGGAGACGTAGCTCTAAAGTTTCGAATACGCCCTTCCAGTCATCTACGGTCTAAAATATCTCTTCAGTCACAATCTATATTTTATATTCAATGCAAATATTTATCATGCACCTCTATGTGCCAGTCTTTGTCCTAGGCTCTGGAGAGTCGAGCAAGAGGAAAATCTAGTCCATCCTCTCAAGAAGCTCAAATTTCAACGAAGGAAAAAGTACACACATAATTATAGCACAATCTAGTAAATGAAATACCGAGCGTTAAATGGAGCCCTTAAGCTAGTCTGCGAGTGTACAGGTGGAATGGTCTGGAAAAGTTTCCTGGAAGAGGTAATGCCTAAGCTCACTCTCGGCGGCACTCGCCTGGCTGGGGGGGATTAGTTAGGGGACAGTAACTGCTGTAATGAATAAACCCTCAAATTTCAGTGGCCTAACATAAGTGTATTTCTTGCTCACATTACAGTCCAATACAAGTATTCCTATGGGGGGATGGGTCTCAGTCCCTGAAGTCATTCGAGGATCAAGGATGACAGAGGCTCTGACATCTTCAACACGCAGCCTCTGATGGCTCATAGAAGTCCAGAAGGGAAAAAAGACAGGGTGAGAACGCACATCTGCGCTTAGCTGCTTCAACATGCATCTCTTCTAGAAATACCGCGTCGGCGAGACCAGCCGCACAGCCTGACAATGAGGGCAGGGCTTCTGTTTTCCTAACTGCTGTGCTCCCTGCACCAGGAGCAGTCTCTCACACACATACGTGCACAAATACCTGGTGATTTATTTGTGATTGAATGAATCTTTGTACTATTAGCACAGCCTTTTCAGCACTCAGTGCCGTTCAATATGTATTTGTAGAAATAAAATGTAGCTTTCCACCCTCCCCTTTCCCTCCATTAAACATAGTGGAAATGTAGTGAAAAACCCAGGACATCAGAATATATGGACTTCTTAGTTATGAAGCTAAGAGCTATGACAGATTGGAAACATTCTATGCAATATTTGTTTGTTGGGCACCAAAGGGGCACTATAGCTCTATGGTCAGACTCTTCCAGCCGGAGAGTCCTTTTCTCCTGCCCTCCCTCCCCGCTTTCTTCCATCTCTTCAGGCGTGAGTGTAATCCATACTGCTGCTGTCCCACACGTTTGGGCAATACAGAGGTTGATTAGACACTCTTTTGCACTATACAAGAAGTCCAGACACATCACCAAAAACAAGATACAAGACAAACACTGGCAAGCACCCCATTAGAGCCAAAGATAGAACCGCTCCCTTGCCGTTCTGTGGAGCTGATGAGTGGCTGGATCTAAAAGACCTCCCAAATCAGCTTAGCCTTTTCCACCTCTGGAATCTCTGATACACCTCCCATTCAGGTGCCATCCCCGACTTCCTAGTTCTAGTGAGAGGAAAGTGGCAGGAAAGGTGACTGGGTGAAAGTCTTCTACTGGTAAAGCCATCATTTTCATGTTACACATCTCATGCCCCCCAAGAGGCCTTTCTTATCATCCCTATGTGCCTGAAAGTGGTTCTTCCCGTGCAGCTGAGTTTGAAGAACACCTTCACCGGCAGGAGGTAGTGATATTTTTATGCAATCAGAAGAACAGGCTTAAACAAACACTGCTTCCCGGTGAGACACTCATCAGTCAGCATATGGAGTGAAAAAGCTCCATGTTCTCAAGAATCTTGTGTTAAATGGACCGTGAAGTTCTTCAGTAGCTTGAGAAATATACTGAACTTGCAGCCCTAGGGATTCACACTCTATTCTAACATTACAGGACCTGCTGATGGTTCCCAGCAAGGTTAACGCTAAGTTAACGTCATTGGAGGAAGAACCAGAAGATTCCCATCACATTTCTTTTTTATGAAGGCAATTCCAGGAACAAGGCAATAAGGACAAAAAACATTGTGCTTTACTGGGATATCAGCTGAATGATTGTCTACATTTTCAATTTCAAAGAAAGTCAGGAAGAACATGGTTCTCAGTTCTGGTCATATCGACAAGATCTGCATTGTGAGCATTTCAACAGGGATTTCCTATTTCCCGACTGATGACCCTACCATCTCTAGTTCCTTTCTATTTTTCCAACTGGGTGTTTGACTTCTATTTTTATGATTTTGTCTTAACAACTATGTGAGCCAAATTATTGGTGTCAATCACAAAATGTCGTCTAAGTGGAGTTTATTTTATTTGATGTTTATGAGGAAGAAAAATAGTACTCTGGGTGGAAAGAAATGTATCTCGCTCCCTGAAAACTGATGCCTAATAACCTGAAATGGTCAGTTTAGAGATAATGGGCAAACTGGGATCACTCTGTCAAGAAAACCAACCTGCCTTCTACCCACTGATCAGGCGAAGGCAGTAAGAGCTGTTCATTCCTTGAATCTTTGACTCTCATTACTCTTACATCATTCCTCCTTGAACTTGTTTTCAGGTTATAATCAAACTCAGGATTCCTTTGAAGGGCTTAGAAATGTCCTTAATGAATGGTCTAAAAAGGATATATTTTATTAGGATTCGAAAGTGAAGCTATATTTTAGGAATGAATGTGAATAATGTCAAACATCCAAAATCATATGCGTCTTTTATTAGAATAACAACTTTCAAAGTTATGTGATGATTAGGAGACCTTAACCTGGATTTCCATTCTGCCACTTACTAGCTATCTCACCTTGGGCGTCTTGTTTAACTGTTCTGAGTTTCATTCAGTTGTTGATGTTTAAAATGAAGATAATAATGCTTCCTCATCTGACTTCAAAGTTTTTTTAATAAGAAATAAAGAATGTAAAAATGCAACTTAAGGTATAAAAAGCTATAAACTGTTATTAATGTAATCCAACAAATAGGCTACACATATTTTTGCTCATGTGTGTATCTTACAGTGATAAGTCCTCTCTGCTTTACATAAAAACATACCTAAGACCAGATAAAATGAACCCAAATACCTTTTTGTTCCTATTATTTTTAGCTCTGGAAGTGTGTTGAGATGGAGGAAAACTGCCTTAAAGCTTATTAGACTTCAACAACTGCTTGCTGTGTTAAGGGCACTTGGGATACAACTTGAGTTAATGATGTTTCTAGAGATTGGACTTTTTTTTAATTCCACATGTAAGTATTTGTCTTTCTCTACCTGGCTTATTTTATTTAGCATAATGCTCTCTAGATTCATCCACGTTGTTGCAAATGATAGGATTTCCTTCTTTTTCATGGCCGAATAATATTCCAATGTGTGTGTATGTGTGTGTGTGCATGTGCACACACATGTGTGTATGGACCACATTTTCTTTATCTCTTTAACCATGGAAGGACATTTAGGTTGTTTCCATATCTTGGCTATTATGAATAATGCTGCAATGAACATGGGTGTGTAGATACCTCTTCAAGATACTGATTTCAATTCTTTCAGATATGTACACACAAGCAGGATTGCTGGGTCATATGGTAGTTTAATTTTTAATTTTTTGAGCAATCCCTATACCACTTTCCATAATAGTGATGTAGGTCACAGGGCACAAATTTTAAGTCATGTGAATAAGTTCTGAAGATCTAATGTACAGCATGGTGACTCTAGTTAATAATATGGTATTGTATACTTGAAAGTTGCTGAGAGTAGATATTAAGCAATCTCAATACAAGAAAAATAAAGAGCTAACTATGGGAGGTGATGGATGTGTTAATTAACTTGATCTTGGTAAACATTTGACAGTATACATGTATATCAAATCATCATGTTATACAGTTTAAATATATACAATTACATTTGTCAATTATTCCTCAATAAAATTATTAAAAAATACCACTAGACAAAGGAAATGATAATCCCCAGATACTAGAGATTTGAAGAAAATGTCTTGCCTCTTCATTAAAGTCTCAGACAAAATTTTCATAGACTCATATGGTCAGGGGGTACAGATCCTTGGCTCTACCTATCTTTAAAGTTGTGAGGGTAAATAAATGTCTTTCACTAAAGAGAGTATTCAGTTTTCTTCAGTAAATTGTTGCAGTATTTTAAAGTTAACTTCTAGATCCCTACATGAGACCAATGCAACTGACTTTCTAAAAAATGAGAAGAGTGGACTTTCGTGTATGGTATTCTAAATGATGGGTTTCACTCAGTTTTAGTCACTGAGGTGACTGGTTTTTGGGGCATCAGATATGTAACTTCAGTCAGAATATGAATTTGCTTGATCAAAGGTCAGGCTCTTGATAGGATTAGATAAACAAAAGATAAGATCCCTTTAAAAGAAAATTGGGTTTAATCCCAATGCAGTTCTACAGCTGCACATTTCCTCTGCTGTGAAAGTGAGAGGTGAGACACTATAGCAACAAATGCTGAAACAGGAAAAACCTTTGGTGTATGTTAGGTTGGGGCTAGTCTTGAGTTATATTTTGACATTTTAGGAGGATGTGATAGTGAGCATCTCCAGTGGCTTCTCTCATTTTGGAGCCAAGCGCCTCATCAGTCACTGCTAATGTATGAATGACAGCTAATGATTAATTTTCTATACAGTAGACATATCTTGATTGATACTGGAAGAAAATATTCTCTAAACATTTTGGGAAGGAGTTGGTGCATTGTATTTGTTTTTAACCCCTGTCAAATTGCCAATAAACAACAATGCAATGTCATGAAACAGACATCTGCATGGCAATTCTCCTTTTTAATGCAACAAAAGCTTTTACTAGAACATTGAAAATATTTCACTTCATCCTTGCAAAAACTCTGTGAGGTTGGTACTTTTATTAGCTCCCAAAATCTCATTCAAAAATGAGAAAACTGAGCACAGAAATTGCAAGAGAACATTAAAAGCATTATTGTTGTATATTTGTGAGGGAAAGTTAACAGAGGTAACCAAGTATATGCAAATAGTAAGCCAACTCTGTCTGGATGCAAGTACAAGTACAAGCTTCAAAAGTCAGTTTGGAACTATAGTGGGTTGAATGGTGTCCCTCCAAAATCCATGTCCACTCACAACTCAGAATATGACCTTATTTGGAAATAAGCTCTTTGAGATGTAATTAGTTAAGGATCTTGAGATGGAATCAACCTGGAATTAGAGCATTCCCCAAATCCAATGACTTGTGTACTTAAGAGGAGAGGAGAGGACACAGAGAGAAACACATAGAGAAGATGACCATATGAAGATGGAGGCAGAGATGGGAATTATGCTACCACAAGCCAAGGAACACTTTTAGCCATGAGAAGCTGAAAGAGACAAGAAACAGTCCTTCCCCAGAGGCTTTAGAGGGAGTGCAGCCCTGCTGTCACCTTGATTTCGGATTTCTAGCCTCCAGAAGTATGCAAGAATACATTTCTGTGATTTTTTTTCTCCCCAAATCCCTCCAGTACATAGTCTTATATTTTGGTTGTGTGTCCTTCTAGTTGCGTTTTTTTTTTCATTTTTGTGATTTTTAAGCCACTATGTTTATGCTAATTTGTTATGGCAGAACTAGGAGACTAATCCAGGAACCTAGGGGCAGGACTGACAGTATAACAGAGTGAAAAATTTGACAATCCTTTTCCAAAAAAGCAGTGAGTAAAAAACCAATTTTATGGCTCTGGAAATCAATAAAGTCATAAACTTTGAGAAACAGTTATTCATGAAAAACCACTCAACTTTGGGTAAGAATGATCTGAGGTATTCTTGTCTGGAAGTGCTCCCATCCTCTTGCCAGCTTGTGATTCAACAGACAATGTGGGATGATAGAAGAAAGAATAAGTGAATTTGAAATGGATCAATAGAAATCACCAATCTGAAAAAGCAGAGAAAAAAAAGAATCATGAAAAATCTGAATAGATCTTCCAGAGGCTTGTGGGACAAACTCGAGGTCCCAATATATGCATAATGGGAGTTTCAGAAGGTAGTAAGAGAGAGGAGGGGGCAGAAAAAAAAAGACATTTGAAGGAATAGTGGCTGAAAAATTCCCATATTTGGTGAAAAATATCGATTTACAGATCCGAGAAGTTTGACAGACTCCAGATAGGATAAACACAAAAAGAGCTGCAACTGGAAAATCACAGTCAAACTGTTGAAAGATAAGAGAAAGAGAAAATCTTGAACACAGCAGGACAAAACTGACCCATCATACACAGGGGAGCAGCAAGGCGATCAGCAGCTACTTTGCTTGTCATTTAGAAAAGAGGAGGCCAGAAGGCAATGAAATGAAACCTTCAAAGTGTGGGAAAAAAAAAAAGTCAATCAAGAATTCTCTATCCAACAAAACTATCTTTCAAAAATAAAGGGGAATAAAGAAATATGGAGATAAATAAAGACTGAGAAAAGTTGCTGCTTGCAGACAATCCATACAAGAAATTCTAAAGGAAGTCATCTAGGCAAAGAAAGGGAAATGACATCAGATAGTAACTTAAATCACACCAAGAAGTGAAGAGCACTGGAAAGAGTAAATGTGTGGGTAAATATAAAATACCATATAAATGTGTGTTTTTTCTTTTTTGCTCCTAACTTCTTTAAAAAATGTAAGATTGCATAAAACAATAATTATAACAGTGTATTGTTGGATTTATAATATACAAATATATAATATAATTATGACAATAATAGTACAAAAGAGAGAAAGAATAGAGCTATATTGGAGACAAGTTCTTATATTTTACCAAAATTGTTGATATTAATCTGAAATAGACTAGTAATTTAAAATGTATATTATAATAGTAAAATAACTAAAGAGGATTTAAGTGATATACTAAAAATATTTATTTAACAAAAATGGTAGGCAGTAAAAGAGGAACAGAGGAACAAGAAAACAGGAGCCGAATAGAAAGCAAGTATAAAATGGCAGATGCAAATACCATTTTACTACATTATATTATGCATGATTACATTAAATGTGAACTAATGAAACACTCCAATCAAAAGGCATTAAGTGTCTTACATTAAATTACATGAAATGTGAATGAACTAAACTTAAAAGGCAGATATTGTCAGACTGGATCTAAAAAATAAAAACAAGATCCAGCTATATGTTGTTTACATAAATTCAAAGACACACATAAGATGAAAGTAACAGATAAAAAGATATAACATGCAAATAGTAACCATAACAGAGTTGGAATGGCTATATTAATATATACTAGATTAATATAGATATCACTGACTTTAAGAGAAGACATATTACTAAGACAAAGAGTGACATTTATAATGTTAAAGGGGTCAAATCATCAAGAAGATATAAGAACTAAAACTGTATATGCAATTAACAATAGAATTCCAAAATCCATGAAGCAAAAATTTACAGAATTAAGAGGGGAAGTAGACAATTCAACAATAATAGCTGGAGACTTCAATAACTCACTCTCAATAATTGATAGCAACAATACAGAAAGTTAGCAAGAATTTATAAGACTTGAACAAAACTATCAACAACTTGCACTAATCAATATTTATAGAATGCACTGCTGAACAATAGAAGAATACACAAACTTTTCAGGAGTACATGGAGCATCCTTCAGAATAGATGATGTGCCAGGTCATAGAACGAGGTTCAATAGAATTAAAAGGATCGGAATATACAAATTATGAGTAAATTAGAAATTAACAATAGAATGAAACTTGGGAAATCCTCAGATATTTGGATATTACAAAACCACATTTTTAAATAACCAAGTAACACATTTGGTCAAAGAAGAATTCACAAAGAGAACTAGAAAATATTTAAATTAAATGTAAACAAAAACAGTATATATGAAATTTTATGAGTGACTGTAAAATGATAACAACTGCTCTGGAAAACAGCTTTGCCATTTCTTAAAAAGTTAATGTATTCTTCTGATATGACCCAGTAATTCAATTCTAGATGTCTAGAAGAGAAACAAAAGCATACACGCACAGATGCAGAGAAAGCATTCGACAAGAACAACATCCGTTTATGATAAAAACTCTGAATAAAACGAGTATACTAGGAAAGTACCTCAACATAATAAAGGCCATATATGACAAACCCACAGCTAATATCATTCTCAATGGAGAAAAACTGAAAGATATCCCTCTAAGAACAGGAACCAGACAAGGATGCCCACTTTCACCACTCTAATTTAACACAGTATTGGAAGTCTTAGCCAGAGAAATCAGGCAAGAGAACAAAATAAAAGGGATCCAAATTGGAAAGGAAGAAGTGAAACTGTCACTATTTGCAGATGAAATGATTTTATATATAGAAAACCCTAAAAAATCCACCAAAAACCTGTTAGAAATAAAAATGGATACAGTAAAGTTGTAGGATACAAAATCAACATACAAAAATCAGTTGCATTTCTATACATTAACAATGAAATAGCAGAAAGAGAAATTAAGAATACAGTCCCATTTACAATTGCATAAAAAGAATAAAATACCTAGGAATAGGTTTAACCAAAGAGGTGAAAGACATACACTGCACACTATAAAACATTGTTGAAAGAAACTGAAGAAGACGCAAGGAAATGGAAAGATATTCTGTGCTCTTAGATTGGAAGAATTAACATTGTTAAATGTCCATACTTCCTAAAGCAATCTACAGATTCAATACAATCCCTATCAAAGTTCCAACAAGATTTTTCACAGAAATAAAACAAAGAATCCTAAAATTCATATGGAACAATAAAAAACCCCTAATAACTAAAGAAATCCTGAGAAAAAAGAACAAAGCTGGAGGTATCACACTCCCCGATTTCAAAATATACTACACAGCTACAGTAATCAAAACAGCATGGTACTGGCACAAAAACAGACACACAGATCAATGGAACAGAATTGAGAGCCTGGAAATAAAACCACACATCTATGGACAGCTAATTTTCAACAAGGGAGCCAAGAACATACAATGGAGAAAGGAAAGCCTCCTCAATAAATGGTGTTTGGAAAACTGGATAGCCACATGCAAAAGAATGAAAGTAGACCATTATCTTACACCATGCACAAAAATCAACTCAAAATGGATTAAAGATTTGAATATAAGACCTGAACCCTTGAAACTTCTAGAAGAAAACATAGGCAGTACCTCTTCAACTTCAGTCTTAGCAGCATATTTTCAAATACCCTGTCTGACTGGGCAAGAGAAACAATAGAAAAAGAAAGAAATTGGACTACATCAAACTAAAAACCTTCTGCACAGCAAAGGAAACCATCCCCAAAATGAAAAGACTACCTAACAATTGGGAGAAGGTATTTTCCAACCATATATCTGATAAGGGGTTAACATGCAAAATATATAAAGAACTCATACATCTCAACAACAAAAAAACTAAAAACCCAGTTAAAAAATGGGCAGCAGATCTGAACAGACATTTCTTCAAGAAAGATATATAGATGGCCACAGGCACGTGAAAAGATGTTCAACATCACTAATTATTGGGGAAATGCAAATCAAAACGACAATGAGATACCACCTGATGTCCATCAGAATGGCTATAATTAACAAGAGAGGAAATAACAAGTGTTGGAGAGGATATGGGGAGAAGGGAACCCTCGTACACTGCTGGTGGGAATGTAAACTGGAGCAGTCACCATGGAAAACAGCATGGAGATTCCTCAAAATATTAATAATAGAACTACCATATGATCCAGCTATTTCATTGCTGGGTATTTATCCAAAGAACATGAAAACACGAATGCATAAAGATATATGCACCCCTATGTTCACTGCAGCATTATTCACAATAGCCAATATTTGGAAGCAACCTAGGTGCCCATTGAGGGATGAATGGATAAAGAAGATGTGGTATATATACACCACGGAATGTTACTCAGCCATATAAAAAGGATGAAATATTGCCATTTGTGGCAACATGGGTGGACCTTGAGGGTATTATGCTAAGCAAAAGAAGTCAGAGGGAGAAAGTCAAATACCATATGATCTCACTCATGAATAGAAGATAAAACCAACAGCAAACAAACACATAGAGACAGACTGGAGACAGACTGGATTGGTGGTTACCAGAGGAGAAAGGGGAAGGGAAGAGGGTGAAAGGAGTGATTAGGGGGTTGGCCCAGTGGTGTAGTAGTTACGTTTGTGGTCTCCACTTTGGGGACCCAGGGTTCACCAGTTCAGATCCGGGGTACGGATGTCTGCACCACTCATCAAAGCACACTGTGGCAGCGTCCCACATAGAAGAACCAGAAGGCCTTAGAACTAGATACACAACTATGTACTGTGGCTTTGAGGAGAAAAAAAAGAGGAAGATTGGCAATAGATGTTAGCTCAGGGCCAATCTTCCTCACCAAAATGCATAACTTTAAAAAAAGAAAAGAAAAAAAGCGGTGATTAGCTGTAACTCCTCAGACGAGGGAAACAATAGAAAGAGTAATCAAATGAGACTTCATCAGACTAAAGAGCTTCTTCAAGGCAAGGGAAAACAGGATTGAAACAAAAAACAACACACTAGTTTGGAAAAAATATTTAAAATTTATTTATCTGATAAAGGGTTAATCTCCATTATATATAAAGAACTGACACAACTCAACAACAAAAAATCAAAAAACCCGATCGAAAAATGGGCAGGGGACATGAATAGACATTTCTCCAAAGAAGATATATGGATGGCCAATAGACACATGAAAAGATGCTCATCATCACTAACCATCAGGGAAATGCAAATCAAAACTACACTAAGATATCACCTTACACCTGTTAGAATGGCAAAAATATCCGAACCAAAAAGTGACAAATGTTGGAGAGGTTGTGGAGAAAAAGGAACACTCATACACTGTTGGTGGGAATGCAAACTGGTGCAGCCACTATGGAAAACAGTATGGAGATTTCTCAAAAAATTAAAAATAGAACTACCACACGATCCAGCCATCCCACTACTGGGTATCTATCCAAAGAACTTGAAATCAGCAATTCCAAAAGTCCCATGCACCCCTATGTTCATAGCACCATTATTTACAATAGACAAGACATGGAAGCAACCTAAGTGCCCATCAACTGATGATTGGGTAAAGAAGATATGGCATATATATATACAATGGAATACTACTCAGCCATAAAAAAGGATAAAACCATCCCATTCACAACAACAAGGATGGACCTTGAGGGAATTATGTTAAGTGAAATAAGCCCAATAGAGAAAGACGAACTCTGTATGACTCCACTCATAGGTGGGAGTCAAACATGTAGACAAAGAGAACTGATTGGTGGTTACCAGGGGAAAGGGGGGGTGGAGGGAGGGCACAAAGGGTGCAGTGGTGTACCCACAACATGACTAACAATAATGTACAACTGAAATTTCACAAGATTGTAAACTATCACAATCTTAATAAAAAGTTAAAAAAAAAAGGGGGTGATTAGGCACATGTGTATGGTGATAGACTGTAATTAGTCTTTGGGTGGTGAACATGATGTAATCTACCCAGAAATGGAAATATAATAATGTACCCTCAAAATGTATATAATGTTATGAACCAATGTCACCGCAAACAAAAAAAAATAAATTAAATAAAAAAAATAAATCACAAAGAGAATCTCAAGCAGTAGGAAATTCCCATATACCCTCTTACCCCTTCCCTCACCCTAGTTTCCCTGTTACTAACATAGTGCATTGGCAGGGGACCTTTGTTAAAATTGATGAACCAACATTGATACGGTATTTTTAACTAAAGCCCATAGTTTACATCTTGGTGGCGCACATTCTGTGAGTTTTGACAAATGTATAATGACGTGTATCCACCATTGGAGTATCATACAGAATAGTTTCAATGTCCTAAAAATCTCCTGTGCTCCACCCAGTCATCGTCTCTCCTTCTCCTCAAACCCCGGCAACCTCTGATCTTTTTACTGTCTCCATAGTTTTGCTTTTCCCAGAATGTCATATAGTTGGAATCGTACAGTATCTAGCCTTTTCAGATTGGCTTCTTTTTCTAGTAATATGCATTTAAGTTTCCTCCATGCCTTTTCATGGCTTGATAGCTCATTGCTTTTTATCACTGAATACTATTCCGTTGTCTGGATGTGCCACAGTTTATTTATCCATCTAGTGTCCTATTAAAGGATATCTTGGTTGCTTGCAAGTTTTTGGCATTTATGAATAAAACTGCCATGAACATTGACGTGCAGTTTTTTGCGTGGACACAAGGTTTCAGTTAATTTGTATAAACACCTAGGAGAGCAACTGTTGGATTGTATAGTAAAAGTAAGCCTAGTTTTCTAAGAAACTGCCAAACTGTCTTCCAAAAGTGCCTGTACCACGACTGAGAGTTCCTGTTGCCCCACATCCTCACCAGCGTTTGGTGTGTCAGTGTTTTGGATTTTGGCCATTCTAATAGGTGTGTAGTGGTATCTCATTGTTGTTTTAATTTGCAAATCCCTAATGACATATGACGTGGAATAAATGTAGAGGTAAGATAAGCATCTTTTCGTATGTTTATTTGCCATCTCTGTATCTTATTTCGAGAGGTGTCCAGATCTTTTGCTTATTTTTTAATTGGTTGGTTTGTTTTCTTATTGTTGAGTTTTGAGAGTTATTTGTATATTTTGAATACTTCTCCTTTATCAGATATGTGTTTGCGAATATTTTCTCCCAGTGTGTGGCTGGTTTCATTCTCTGAACAGTGTTTGCAGGGCAGAAGTTTTTAATTTCAATGAAATCCAACTTACAAATGTTTTTAATGGATCATACTTTTGGTGTTTTATCTAAAAAGTCATTGTCAAACCCAAATTCACCTAGGTTTTTCTCCTGTGTTATCTTCTAGGAGTTTTATCATTTTTACATGTGTGTTTTGTCTTTAAGTCTGTGATCCATTTTGAGTTAGTTTTTGTGAAAGGCGTAAGGTCTGTGTCTACACTCTTTTTTTTGCGTGCAGATATCCAGCCCTTCTAGGAGATAGAGCACTTTTCTAGGACTCTGGGAGACAAGTGGGGAGATGCTGACCTAATCTTGCGTTGTAATTGTACCAGTCAAGAAACTGAAATCCAGAGAAGTGAATTGATTTTCTCAAAGTCACACAATTTAATACTAGCTAAGTTAAGACTAAACACTGATTTACAAAACAGAATTTCTGTTTGAATTTCCAGTGGGAGCTGTCTTTTCATGACCATGTGTTTACATCTATTACCTGGTGCCTTTCAAGTTGGAAGGTTTTACATATAGATTAAATAATCAGATGGTTGTTTGATGAAACAGAGCAAATGTTTCATTTAGATGGTCATGTAAACTGGATATTTTTTTCCTATTTTACTCTGTAGTCTAATTTTTTAGGGACATAAATTCTCATATCTCTCAGAGATGGTGTCTTTTTTCTTTAGTCAGAATATATACACACATGTAATTAAAGAAAATTTAAAAGCATATGTAAAGACTGTGTGTGTAAATCTATATATTCTTTAATTTTCTCTGGCTTTGATTATATATACCACAACTCTTACGTACTGTTACTACTTGAAGCATAACGTTATGAATAGGTTTATAGTTTATCTTACATTAGTCACTTTTAAGGCTGATAAACTGAACATCCAGTTCCATGCCTTTTCATTGAACTCTTTGACAGGCTCTGTCAGAGGGGTGATTTCAGAACCACCTGGGCTTTGTTGGGCTTTTTGATGAATGTTTCAGAGATTTTCCCACGCTCCGGCTGAGCTCTTGAAAGCTTTCATAGTCTTATCTCTGTGTTTGGTTACCACTACAGGAAGTTACTCTGTTTAATTTATGTTGACTTTCCTGACATTGTACCCAAATTCTAGAAGTTAAGACTGTTCAGGGACTGAAGATCCCTAGGGACTGTTAAGAGGAAGAAATCTATCTTCCTTTGGCTCTAACCATTGCCCCAAAATAAATATCTTAATAAGGTCTGTGAGTGCAATATATCAATGTCCCCTTATCAGTGATCCTATCTTCATGGGAAGCAGAGAATGCAAAACATTCTGAAACCATTCCTCATGCTCTTTGTTCCTTCTGAGAATTCCAAAGATGCAAAGCTGGAATTATGACTGGCTACTTCAATTGAGTGAATTCCTCTTGGACGGGAGGACTTCTCCCACGTCATCTCTAAACAAAGTAAATCAGTTTTATAGAGTGAGACCTTGTTGCTACTCCGAACATAGCATTGAATTACCGTCTCTGCTGGACATCACTGGAGGCAGCTAATTACTTTTTCCAAAACTTAATTATCTTCCCACATTGCGAAGTATTTTACTTTAGCAATTAGATGTTTTGAATGGTGGGGGCAAAAACTCCTTTGCCTGTAAGAAACCTCTATTATCTATAAATAAAACATGGGGAAAGAAGATGAATCTAGAATAGAGGATTTTTAAGTTTATACCGTTGACAATAATAAAAGTTCAGTGAAAAGGAACAAAAAACACCACATTTAAAAACAATGACATGACTACCTGCTTCAACCAATCAGGAACTGGAGTGGGGAAAAGAGAGAATGTAGTGAGCATCAAAGAAAACCCCGCACAGAGTTCATGTTCAATCAAAATTTGTTAAATTGGGTTGACGTGAGTTACTTCACAGTTGCATTATCTGATGAGACACTTGAGGACTGACACCCTGTTTAAAAGAGGTAGGTGTGGTTTAGACGCCAGGAGAGCGGAAAACCACGCTTATGTTTTATTATCTTTATTTTAACATTGACTTTTGTTTTAACATTGACTTTTAAAATACTCTTATAAAAATATTCTACCATTCATTAAAGTAGAAGAAAGAGTATAATGAACCGCCGTGACGAATCAGCCAGCTTCAGCAATTATAAACACGTAATAAACCTCGCTTCATCTCTACTTCCCCACCTGCTACCCCTTGCTACTTATTATTTTTCACAGCTTTATTGGGATATAATTTACATAGCATAAAATTCACCCATTGTGCTGCACTACAATGATTTTTAGTACATTTATAAAGTCATGCACCATCACACAAATCTAGTTTTGGAACATTTCTATCACCTCCCAAAAGTTTCCTTGTGTTCATTTGGAGGCAGTCTACCTGGCAACCCCAGACTCAGGCAACCACTGGTCTGCTTTCAATCTCCATAGAGTTGCCTTTTCTGGACATTTTATGTAAATGGAATCATAGAATATGTAATATTTTGCATCTGGCTTCTATCACTTAGCACGATGCTTTTAAGCATCATCCATTTTATAGCATGAACCAGGAGTTCGTTCTTCTCATTGCCAAATAATCTTCCATTGCAGGGAAATATTACATTTTGTTCATCTATTTACCCATTAATGTACATTGGATTTGTTTCCAGTTTGGAGCTAGTGTGAATAATGTCTCCTATAAAAATCTACGTGCAGATCTTTTTGTGGGCATATGCTTTTTTTAAATTGAGGTAACATTATGTAAATTTCAGATGTACATCATTATATTTTGATTTCTGTGTAGACTACATCATGTTCACCTTCCATCACCATACACGTGTGACCAGTTACCCATTTCACCTTCCTCACTCCCCACTTCCTCTCTGGTAACCACCAATCTAATCTCTCTATCTATTTATTTGTTCGTAGTTGTCGGTTTTTTATCTTCAACGTATGAGTAAAATCACTCAGTATTTGGCTTTCTCAGTCTGACGTTTTGCTTAGCATATTACCCTCAGCATCCATCCATTTTCTAGCAAATAGCTAGATTTCATCTTTTTTGTGGCTGAGTAGTATTCCATTGTGTTGGCCATCTATATATCTTCTTTGGAAAAATATCTGTTGAGATCTCTTGCTCATTTCTTTTTCTGAAGATTGCCACCTGAGTTAACAACTGTTGCCAATCTTTTTCTTTCTTTCTTTCTTTCTTTCTTTCTTTCTTTCTTTCTTTCTTT